>NC_081850.1:81054783-81242283 GCF_963259705.1 Myotis daubentonii | reverse complement strand
AAGAGCTGTGGGGAGTCACCCCTTCCCCTCTGCCTGTGCCCTCTGCCTGTGCCCTCTGCCTGTCCCCATCTGCCTGTGCCCTCTGCCTGTCCCCATCTGCCTGTGCCCTCTGCCTGTCCCCTCTGCCTGTGCCCTCTGCCTGTGCCCTCTGCCTGTCCCCTCTGCCTGTGCCCTCTGCCTGTGCCCTCTGCCTGTGCCCTCTGCACGGTCAGGAGACAGGTGGGCTGGCCTTGGGGGAGCAGGTCCAGCCATCTGCCCACTTGGGGACTGAAACCAGGGGCCAAGGAGCCTGAGGCCCGGGTCCTGCCTGGGGAGCACGGCTGCCCGTCCTGGAACTCAGCCGGTTCTACTTGTGTGAGAGCGAAACCTCCGTCTCTAATTACACCCTGACCCCCCCTCACCCCCGTTCCCACTTCAAAGGCCGCGGCCCCTCGGCAGGGAGAGAAGGTTTCTGGGTGTCCCGGGGGCCGGGTGTGCAGCCAGGGAGCCCGGGTCAGGCCTGCACCCTTCCTGGGGGCTCTGACCCGGCCCTGCTGGCAGGTGGGCACCCAGCTCAGGACCCCCCACCACCCAGCCAGCCCCTCTCCAGCTGCTCTGGCCCCAGCGGGCAGGGCTGCTGTGGCGCAGAGAGGGGGTTGGGAGCCTGGCCTGCCCCCCACCCCCAGGTACTGCCCTGGAAGCTCTGCTCCGAGGAGGCTGCCCCCCAAGTGCGGCGGGCCCCCCACCTGCTGGGGCCCTCCTGCGTTCAGGTCTGTCCTGAGTTCCCTATGGGCTGTCCCCCAGCCCAGGCATCACCGTCAGGTCCTCTGGCCACAGACACCGAGCACATGGCCGCCTGGAGCTGGTGGAGAGCCGGACCGCAGATGGCGGGTGGGGGCAGGGCAGGCCCGGCCACGGGCTCAGGCAGGGTGCCCGGAGGATGCCCAGGTGGGCGGCTCTGGACGGGGCGGGGGGAGGGGCAGAGCAGTTCCCAGGCGAGGGATCAAAGCAGGTGGAACTGGTGGCTAATTAGACAGCCTGGTGGGCAGGGCCCGACGGTGACGTCCCTCCCCCGACCACGCAGCTGCTGGTTCCCATGGGGCCGGGACGCGAGGCAGGGAGGCCTGCCTGCCGGGACGTTGGCGAAGGTTGAGCGCCAGAACCAGGGAGGCGGCTCTCCTCGCCTTGGCACGGAGTGGGTCTCCCAGGTCAGACCTTGCCTGTGCTGCAGGCTGGTCCCAAGCCCCGGGCCCAACCCCTGCCGCTGGCCTTGCCTCCGCGTGTGGAGACATGGCTGCCGGCAGCCTGGTGGCCCGGCGGCCAGGGCCAGGGCTGCCCCAAGGTTCAGGGGCCGCAGCCAGGACCAGGGCTGCCCCGACGTGCAGGGGCCGCGCTGGCTCAGTGAAGATAAGCGGCCTCTTCCCTCCAGGCCTCCACCCCCCGGAAGGACGGAGGGAGGGCGGGCGGGAGGCTCCCAGGATCCATGGGCCTTTGAAGTGGGCCCACTGGGCAGCTCTGCCTCACCTGCCCACGCCACACGCACCGGGAGCCCGACCAGCTGCCTCCAGCGCGCACATAACACTCAGCATTGATCTGGATTTCAAAGGGGCTTTGTCCCAGCCCGTGCCCGCTGGGCTGGCGCGTGCGCCCCGCCAGCTCCCAAGTCACCTGTCCCTCCGCGCCCCCCCCCACACACACACAGAGCCTGCCGCCTCCAGGACCCTCTTTCTGGGGGCTGCCCCCCCTTCGCTGGGCCTCTGTATCGCTCGCCCGGTCTTTGTCTCTGGAAGTTTCTGTGCATCCCTCTCCCGGAGTCTGTCTGTCTGTCTCTGACTCGGGCAGAGCCCCCTGGGAAGACGGGAGCCGCGGGGTCTCGGTGGTCAGGGACAGATGCCACTGGGCCAGGCTCTCCTGCCGACAGCTGAGCAGCAGCCTCAGCAAATGGTGTGGGGGCCTCCCTGCCCGCCCGTCCCACCCACGGCTCCTCCGGGGCCAGGACTCACTGGGGCTCAGTGGCAGCTCGCAGGGGCTGAGGGGGCCCCGTACCAGGCAGGTCCTCGGGTTTCCACGCTCGGAGGAGGGGTCCCGGGGACGGTGGGGGTTCTCCTTGCCTTGGACGGAGCCCACTCCCGGCCCCATCATGGGAACCCTGTGGGCAGGGCCAGGCTGGAGGGCACCAACAGGCAGGCCGAGGGCCAGGGGGCCGGAGACTCCCCCGCAGTGCCAGCCCCGCCCTGCAGCTGCCCCTGATGGCATTCCTGGGGGAAACCTTCAACACTGGCAGGGCCCGCCCCGCAGGCCTGCCTTGCCCCGCCCGCCGCTGCCCAGGTCAGCTCCCTCTGTGGGCGATGCCCCAAATGCCCACTGCCTGCCTCTTCCCAGAGCCCAGCACCAGCCAGCACCAGCCGGGACCAAATGTGGACTCGGGCCACACGGCCCAGTGCCCGGATTCCAGGCTCCCAGGGGCCAGGGCCAGGGCCGGGGCATGATGGGGGCAGGGCGACAGGACGGTCAGGCCAAAAGGAAGCAGTGTGGGGAGCAGGGGGCTGGTGCCATGTGCATCCGTGAGAGCCCGGTGGGGTGAGCTCAGGTGGCTGGGGACACAGCTGGGTGGCCCCAGGAGCTCGGGGGCCCCAGACCCTCCAGACCCTCACGCCTGAACGTTGGTCCTGCGCTCTCTCCCTCAGGCCCGATGGCCAACTCGAGCCCCGGGCGGGTGCAGCGGTTACTAAGGGAGGGAACAGCGCTCCCTGCGCTCCCACATGGCTGACCATGGAGGAGGCAGGACCAAGGCGGCCTGCACCCCAATGCCAGGGCCCCCCACAGGGAGGCTGCGCCAGCCCAGCAGGCCCCGGTGAAATAGGGTCTTGGTGAGACCAGCCCTCAGAGGTGTGGTGTGCCCAGCGCCCACTCACAGGTGCCACCCAGAGCAGCCGCCCCCAGAGGCGGGAGGCGTGGAGGCGGCCTGGGGTGGCTGGTGAGCGCGGGGATCGGGTCCCTCACCCGCTGGGCGAGGGTGGGATGGGCAGGGCCTGGGAGTCAGGGGACAGTGCCCCACGGATTCCACAGGAGCTACCACGTGAGCCATGCCACGAAGGAGAGACGAAAACACGCATCCGCACCCCCACACACGTGTGCAGGGCAGCATTGGTCAGTGCGGGCAGAGGGGGACCCGCCCACACCCCTGCGGGCAGATGGTGGTGAACACGCCGGGTGCGGCCACGCGTGGCTATCACTGAGCCGGAAAGGCACGGGTGACCGGGGGACGCTGTGGTGAGTGGAAGAAGCCGGTCACAGAGGGTGACGTCATGGGCGGCTCCACTCACGAAACATCCGGGGCAGCTGGACCCACAGACACAGCAGCAGCGGCTTCTTGGGCCCGAGGCTGCCCCGGGAGGTGAGCACGGCCCGGGCTGGTGTGGCGCTGCCTGTCCGTCCCCGGGGACACACCAAGCCCGACCACTAGCCCCGGTCAGAGGTCAGAGGGGGCCGATGAGCACGGAATTAGCGCAGGAGCTGCTGAGGCAGAAAACAGACAGAGACCTGCCCGGGGCCGCTCCCACCGGCAGGCAGCTGTCCCTCCCATCAGCGCGTTCCCTGCAGGGCGGCCGCGGGGCCGCTGGCCTGGGAGGGCCGCTGGCCTGGCCCCGTTTGCTGGGGTCACCCGGTGTTTGTTCAGGAGCTGGGGCCCTGCTCCCGGCCTGGCCAGGGCCCCCGCCCCCCAGGGTCCTCCCAGGAGGATGTTTTCCCAGGGACCTGCTGAGCGGACGGCCCTTGGCCGCTGGCCGGGGGCCTCGCCGGGACAGACCGTCCCACCCCTCGCGGAGCAGCGTTTCCTCCGGATGCCCCGCCGGCCCCGCGCGGCGCTTCTCCGGCCTCTGAGCCGCGGATCGGATCGCAGGGTGGCCTCCTGGGCGTCAGGCGGGTGAGGCCCGGAGCAGGCCTGACCCCCCCCACCCCACGTGAGAGTGTTCTTGTCATTAGGGGCCAGGGCAGGGGCTCCGGCAGGACCTGCGGGGACACATTTGCAGCCAGACCCAGGCCCGGGAGGGGCCGGCGTGCCGGCTGGGAAGGTCCAGGCAGCCAGGGGCGCAGGAGGGCGGGAGGGGTCCCAGCCCCAGGAGGCATCGCATCCCTCCCCGGCCCCCTCCGCCCCAGCCCCAGCCTCTAAGCCAGCGATGGCGAACCTATGACACGCGTGTCAGAGGTGACACGCGAACTCATTTTTTTGGTTGATTTTTCTTTGTTAAATGGCATTTAAAGATATAAAATAAATATCAAAAATATAAGTCTTTGTCTTACTATGGTTGCAAATATCAAAAAATGTCTCTATGTGACACGGCCCCAGAGTGAAGTTAGGGTTTTTCAAAATGCTGACACGCCGAGCTCAGAAGGTCCGCCATCACTGCTCTAATCACACCCACACTTCCCACAGCTGGTCCCCATGAGCTCCGCGCCGTCCGGATCTGGCGGGGGGCTGGGGTGAGCTTTCCCAGAAATGGGCTGTGAGTCACCCGCCAGCCCAGGAAGTGGCCGCCTCCTGTCCAGCCCCTCCAGCTGACCACTGGGCTGCCGTGTGGCCCACAGCAGGAGGCACTCACGCACGCCGCAGGGCCGACCAAGCGCCTCTGCGCCCGTCCCCCCGGGGGCCTGGCGTGGTGGGCGGGAGCAGCGGTCAGCAGCCAGCACCACGGCCCCCGGCTGAACTCTGGGGTGCAGGCGCCTGGGGAGGAGGGGCCTCCGGTGGGCCTGGGCGAGAAGGGAGGCCCGTCGGGGACGGTAGGGGGAAGAGCTTCCAGAGGGACAGTGTGTGGGACTCAGCAGGAGGGGCCAGGCTGCGCCTCGCCGGCTCCCACGTCCTGGTGGCCACGCCGTGTGGCAGGGGCTTCCCAAGGGCTCCCGGGCCAAGGTGTTTCCCAGGAAGCCAGGAGGAGGCCGGGAGGAGCGGCCATCCCCCAACCAACCGGGCCGGCCCTCAACGGCAACTTTGGACATGAGAGCTGCAGAGACCAGAGAGGGGAAGCCGGGGGCCCAAGGCCACACAGCAGTCCTGGGGTAGGCTCCACGCATCGCAGTCCTGTTCCATCGGCTTCCAGACTTCAGACCCCTCTCCCGCCAGCCACCTGGACTGTGGAGAGTGGCCACCACGTCTGGACAGAGTCAAGCCTCAGACTAATGAGAGGGCAGGTCCTCTCGTGGCAAAGCCACGTGCAAGTCCCAGCGTGGAGGGCAGAGCCCTCCCAGCACAATGGTGGCCAAAGGCTGTGGCTGTGAGCTTGACCTTATGGTCCGAACCTGTGGGCCCAGGTGGCTAAGTGATGTGGGCTGCGGGAGGTGCAGCATTGAGAGCGTTCAGGTGCATGCAATTGAGCGGATTCGAAACCCGTGAGAACACTGTAAACATCCTGACCACGTCCTCACTTTGCCTCGTGGAAACCGGCTGTTAAACAAAGACTCGGCTTGCAGGCTGTGGCCCTGTCTCTCCATCCGAGAGCAGCGTCCCACCCAGCCCCAGCTTTATCCTCCTGTCTGTCCTCTTTAATCCTTAACCCCCACCCCCACCCCCGCCCAGGCTCACCCCATGGCGCACTGGACGCTTCCAGGGAGCAGGCGATGGCAGGAAAACCCGGGTCCCAGGAACGGTGCCCAGGCCCCGGAAAATGCGGCTCCTCGGCCTCAGGGGCCTGGCCCAGGCCCGGGTCACCGCCCTGCACGTGCTGGGGGACGAGGCCCTGCTGCACCCTGGGAGGGCCGGCGTGGGGCTCCGCGGCCAGGCAGGCTCCTCCTGACGGGCTGAGGCTGGACCAGCCCCCTCCCTCTGCCAGCAGCTTCCCAGCCTGAGATGCAGGCCTGCAGGGCCGGGGAGGGGGCAGGGAGGGCTCACCTCGGCTCTGGCCTTGTTCTGCCTCCGCTCTGGGATCCAGGACACAGTCTGGGAGGCGAGACTCAGAGTCGCCCCTGCGGGCTGTGGGACTTTGGCGACGTTACCTAACCTCTCTGAGCCAGGATCTCCTCGGGCGGGAGGAGGCCGAGGCTCAGGCAATGCCACCAACACCCAGCCTGGCGCACAGTAGGCGCTCAGAGCTGGAGGGACCCAGAGGCTCCCGGAACGAAGCCCTCGTTAGGCCGGTGGGCGCGAGGCCAGACACCTGCCAGCTCCCACCTCCCAGGACTGTGTGTCCGACACAGTCCTCCCCTCCACGTGCTCAGATCCCAGCTGCCCACCCTCCTCCTCCTCCTCCTCCTCCTCCGAGGGCTCACCCTGCCCACCCCACAGGCCCCCCCTTCTCCGGGGCTGGCTTCTCGGTTCAGCTCCAACCGGGGACCACCCCTGCTCCTGGGAAGGGGGACCCCCACTACTTGTTCAGAGCATGGTGTGGGGTGGGGACGTGGGGGCACCGGCCTGGCGACTTCACGCCCGAGGAGAGGGCCGCTTGGAGCAGGCGCCGCTGGGCAGTGGCTCGTCCAGGTCACCAGGAGGGCTGAGTCGGGGTGCTGGTGTCAGCCCCGCCCCCAGGAGGCCCACGGGCGGGTCTCACCTGGCGGCAGTCACACTGAGGCTCCTGGGGCTGGGCAGACCTCACCGCTCCGGGAAGAAGGTGACCCCGAGCCCTCAGGACCGCCCAGGGCCTGGGACGGCCGCGTGCAGATGGCGCCATGAGGGGCCTCTCCTGCTCAGGGGACCCCGAGGCCACCGGGCCCCCCCCCCGAGAGCACCAGCCGTGTCCTGGGTCCCGGCTGGGCGTGGGGGGCCTCACTGTCTTCCTGCTGCCTCTGAGCACCCCACCCCGCTGCCTCCCGACCCCGGCCTGGGAGCCCCTCCTCTGCTCAGCCCCCAGCCCAGAGCAGGCTTCTCCATCACATCGTCCACACGTGTCCGCCCCCGGCTCTCCCGCCACGGGGGGGCTATGGGAGGGGGGCTTCACTTCCTTGGGTCACAGGAACTGCCTCCCCCAGCATCTTCCCGGAGCCCAGGGGAGCGAGGCCTCCGGGATCCCAGCGGCAGCACATTCCAGAGCCTCCTCCAGGCCCCCGCCCCCGCCCCATGGCCCTGCCCCCCCACCCCCGTCCCCCTCCAGCTGAGCTCCTTCCTGACGGATGGAGGTTGCCCTGCTCAGGCCGCCTCCATGTTCGCCTCCAGAAAGAGCGTCACAGCGACCCGGCCCCGCCAGCTGTCCAAACACCAGGCCTGCCGCTGTCCGGGGGCACTGACTGGGACGGGGGTGCTGCCCGGGGCTGGGGCCCCCTCCCTGAGCAGCCTGGACTCCATCCTGCCCGGGACCCCTGGCCAGCCCGTCACGTCAGGGCCTGTCACCATCGGTGGCCTTTAGGAGGTGGCCAGAGGGGGGCCTGGGGAGACTCTCAAGGGAGAAGTTGGGGAGAAGTTGGGGGAGGCGGGGCTCGGCCTTGGGGTCTGATGGGCTCTGGGGGGTCTGGGCCCAGGGATTCCATGGTGGAGCATGTGCCTGAGCTCAAGAGGTAGCAGAGTGCAGAGGGGACACGTGGGCTGTAGCTGGGGGCCTGGGGGGTCTCCTGAAACGGGGTCCTCAGGCAGGGCAGCCGCAGGTGCAGAAGGAGCTGGAGAGGCGGAGGGGCACCCGGGGCAGAGAGGCGCCATCTTGTCCTGGGCAGGGGGGACAGGAGTGGGCAGGGAGGGACGGGGTTGTAGGTGCCAAGAGGGGGCCCTGTGGGTCAAAGGCGGGGGACAGGCAGCTGGTGGGGGTGGTGGGAGGCTGGAGGGTACCACGGGGTTCTGGGGTGGGGTCGCTGGGAGAGGCAGTTGCTGGCAGCCTGGCCGACCCAGCTCCCCGCCCCCCAACCCCCCCTCCATGTGCCTGCTGGGGAGCAGCGGAGCTCACCGAGGGGCCGGCTGCCGGGGCCTCTGGGGGGAGGCTGGGCCTGGGTGGACGGGGGAAGGCTTCGGGGTGAGTCCCAGGCCTCGCAGAGGCGGTGGGGGGGAGAGGACACTAGGGGGGCAGCCCGCCTGGCGGGGGGACTTCAGTGGGTTTCCTGGGCTCTCTGGTCTGAGAGCCTCGCCTGCACACTGGGGGAGCAGCCCGCCTGGCGGCTGCAAAGGGAAGGAGCCTGGATGGCGGAGGTGCCCCTGCGGGAGCAGCGGCAGGTTTGGGGGTCGGGGGCTGCTGGGCTCAGCCTGGCCCCCCGCACGCAGCTGCTCCTGGGCCCCTTGTTGGAACACGTCGGGGACCTCTGTGCACTGCGGGGCCGCTGGGAGCTGGGAGCCGGAGCCGGAGCCGGGACAGGTGCAGGGAGACGGGCCAGCGCTGGGGACGGCCCCTGCGTTTCAGGGCAATAAACTCCCCACCAGCCGAAACCAGGAGGAAGGAGGCGAGAGAGGAGGCGAGGCCGGGCCTGCTCAGCCCGAAGCGATGCTATTACCGAGCCGCGCCCGCTTGCCTGGCCCGCAGCCCACGCCCCGGAGCTGCTGCGGGGGAGGGGGGGGTAAGGGGGGGAAGGGGGCGCTGGGCTCCCCTGGGGGAGGCGGGCGGAGGTCAGGGGGCTGGTGCTGTCGGCCAACGACCTTGGGGAGGCGTGTGGGAGGGGGTCTGCTCGGAGCGAGGTTCCTTCTTTTGAAGGAAAAGATGATGTGAACTCAGATTTATCATCGGGCAAGAGGGGTTGTAAAATGGAAAAAAAAAAAAAAAGGCAGACGCTGTGAAACGCGCCCCAGCCGCCTGGTCCTGTGAGAACGTGGGGCGAGGGCTGCGGCAGCAAAGGGGGGTCTCCAGGGGAGGCCGCCCCGTCTTCCGTCCCTGCCTCCCCCGTTGCCTAGGGAAGCTAAGCCCTTGCCAGGTAAGCAGTCCAGGAGGACTCCCTGGAGGAGGCATCTCGGGGGCCTTGGAGGCTAGGCGCCTCTCTGGACCTCCAGTTCTCCTCTGTGGCCCCGTGTTCCCTGGTGAGCCTGGCAGCCTGGATGCCGGGTCCAGGCAGACCCCGGCTGTGGATCCCCCCAGCCCAGCTCACAGAGCCAGGGCACAGCTCTGGGACCCGCCGAGGGGACGGAGCAGCTACGGCTCTGCATCCTGCCCTGGGCCCAGGGGGAGCCAGGTCTCCGCTCCCCCCCTGCCGAGGCGGCCACAGAGCAAAGAGGAAGCGGCCGGGAGCCCAGTGGTGCAATCGGCTCTTTGTGTCGATGACCTCATGGGCCTGCGCAATGGCCGTGGGTCCGGAAGGCTGGCCGCACGCAACAGGCCGGCCGCGGGGTCACCGGAGGCAGCCCACTGGCTGGGGTGGTCCAGGCCGCCACAGTCACAGGCCGCCCCACCAGCTGGGCCCGGGCCGGCCCTGGGATCCGGCCCCCTGGGCCTGTGCGAGGCCCACACCTGCCCTCGCTCGCGTCCCACTGCCCTTCCTCCCAGAGCGGCCTGACCAAGCCCAGCCCCGGCCCGTTGCCTGTGTCCCAAACCCCCAAACCTGCCCCCCAAGGCAGAGCAGGAGGCCTGGCCCAGGCGAGGGGCTCTGGTCCTAGAGCCGCCCTGGGGTGGGTCCCAGCCGCACACTCCCCCCAGGCATGTGATCAAGACCGTCCCTCCTCTGTCCGCCCCGGGCCCCTGCTGGAGAGGCTCCGGCCGACCGCACTGGGCAGGAGCCGCGTGGTCACTGCAGGCCCCGGGGGTGGGGAGCGAGGGCCCGGCGGCAGGGGGCGATTCCGAGTAGATGGGCCCCGGTGGGGCGTTAACCCGGCGCTGCCCAGCGAGCCCCGAGGAGGCCGGAGGCGCTGGGCACAGGGTGGCCCCCACAGCTCCGGCTGCACCGTGGGGGAGACGGGAGGAGTCGAGATGTTCCCTTGGCCCCCCAGGAGTGACCGCCCCCCAGAGGACAGCCCCCGGGATGTGGGAGGGAGGGGTGGCAGCCTGCCCCCAGGACACGGGGTCTGGGGGTGGGAGGCGCTACGGGGCCTGCTTATCTGGGCTCCCTGACAGGCGCTGGATACAGAGCCCAGAGCCCCGCCAGGCCAGTTATCGGGCGCCGCTAGCTGAGCTCACCAGGCCGGGCTGGGCACGGGGGCGGGTGCCCAAGGCGTTCCCGGCTCGCCCCGTGCCCGCTATCTGGGGTGGCCTCGCCTGTCCCTGATAATTGCCCAGAGATAGACGCTGGGAACCAGGCCGCAGGGCCCGCTCCCAGCCCGGAGGGAGGCACGGCCAGGCCGTGGAGTAGGGCTGGGTCGCCGGGAGGCAGGCAGAGGCCTGGCCGAGAGAGAGCGCTGTGGGCGGAGCTCGAGCATCCCTTAGAGAAAGGAGAAAGCTGAGGCCGAGAGGGGCACAGGTCGGCCTCCTGCCTCCTGCCCCCTGCCTCCTGCCCCCTCCTGGGGCCTCTCACGGCCGTTGCCGCCCGTGCGGCAGGCCCGCTGGGCTCTCTCCACCTGAGAGGGAGGCGCAGGATGGAGGGGGGCGCCCATGGGTGCTGACCCCCCGCACGGGGCTCCCAGAGCTGCCCGGCTCTGCCTGGGACCTGCTGGCTCCAGCCTCTGCCCGCGGGCCGCCTCTGTGCCAGGCCCAACGTGTGACTTGTGGCCCAGGAGGGGAGGGGAGGGGAGGGGAGGGGAGGGGAGGGGAGACACCTGTCCCACACCCACCAGGGCCCCGGGGCCTGGGTTTCGTGGGAGCAGAGGGGGTGGGCCTGCCTCTGGGGCGGGAATGGGGGCTTTCTGGGTTCCCACACGCAGGGCCTCCGGGGCCCCCGCTCAGACCCTCCCAGCGCCCGTGGCCGGCTTCCTGCCCGCTCTTGCGACACGGCTGAGTGCGTGGCAGACACCTGAGTCTCGGGCTCAGGCCCCGACCTGCCCCTGCCACCCCAACTCATGTGGCTCTTCCCCCCGGGGGGGGGGGCGGGCAGCCGGGGGCAAGGCCCCATGGCTCCAGCCCTCGGGCCCTCAGGAGGGGGCGACAGCAACACTAGAGGCCCCCATCCCCCAGCTGGGCAGGGGTGTGGCAGGAGCCTGGGCAAGCCCACTCCATCCTCACAGCTCAGTCTCCCACCTGCCCCCCACCCTCCTCAGATGCCTGGAGCTGGTGCCCCGAGTCTGGGCACCTCTGGGGAGTCTATCCACTGCCCCTCCTGGTGACAGGACTGCTGCCACCGTCCGCTTCTCCCGGGACCTGGGGCCCCAGGCTGGGCCTGTGAGGGGTCCTGCCTTCTCCAGGGCTGGCCTCTCTCAGCGCAAGGCCAGTGTCTCCCGGGACTGGGGTTCGGATGGGGCCCTGGGGAGGGGACCGGGTGCGGGGAGATGGCGGCTCTGCCCGGGCATGTCAGGCCTCCGAGCTTCTCAGGACCAGGCAGTCAGAGCGGAGAGAAGCCACAGGCCTTGGTGGGCCCTGGGCGCTACTGACCCCAGGACCTGCCCCGTCCCAGCCTCGCCGACCCCTCTGCTCCTCCAGCCGGGCAGGCTGGGGCCGGGGGGGGGGGGGGGGCCGGGGGCGGGGGGCGGGCGGGAGCAGGTAGCCTGGCACCCTGCTTCCTGCTCCCGGCACAAGGGCCTGCCTTCCTCTCCCGCAGAGGGTGGGGGAGCGGGATGAGGGGGTGCACAGGCGATGGGCCTCCTCCCTGTGGGGAGCAGCTGGTGGGCTCGATGGAGGGGGGCTGGCCCCGCGGCAGAGGCTCCTGGGGGCAGGCCGTGTCCCCCACGCGGGCCGGGCCCCTCCAGCCCTCCAGCCGCTCCGCACACCCAGCGGGCAGGGCTGCCGTGTGGTGCGCAGCTTGGGCGCGGCCTGTCCCCCCAGGCATCTCCCGTTTCTTTTTTTTAAATATATTTTTACTGATTGCAGAGAGGAAGGGAGAGGGGGAGAGAGAAATAGAAACATCAGTGATGAGAGAGAACCATGGGCCGGCTGCCTCCTGCACGCCCCACGCTGGCGACCGAGCCCGCACCCCGGGCCTGTGCCCTGACCTGGCATCGCACTGTGACGTCCTGGCTCCTAGGTCGACGCCCAACCCCTGAGCCATGCCGGCCGGTAACACGAGGCCTCTTTCTGGAGCACGGATCGGGGTCTCCCTGAGCGCCGGCGTGAAGCCAGGAGGCAGGCTGGTCCTCCGCGGGCCGCAGCCTGCTGTCCCTCACCCTGCGTGACCCCTGTGACCCCCCCCCCCCCGCCCTCGGTCTCGGCCGCACTTGCCCTGCGAGTGGGCCCTGCCTCCTCCGTGCTCCCGCTGCCCTGCTGTGCCCATCGGCGTCCTGGCCACGCGGGCTGTGCCGCTGCCTGGCCCCGGGGCCTCTCCCCCTACCCCCTGCCAGGGAGGGGCCGGAAACAACTACTTTGGGGCCCACAAGGATTTGGGGGGGCAGGGAGGGCGGGGGGCACGGGCCGTGGGACCCAGGACCGGGATGGTGAGTGAGCCGAGGGGTGGGGAGCAGGCTGGCGGGGAGCCCCTGGTCAGGGCCTGGCACCGTCCTAGGGGCTGGGGCAGCACACGAGGTCGCAGGGCCCCCGTCAGCCACGGAGGCCCCTGCAGCCCCAGCCCCCATGCCCCTCAGCCCGGCTCCTGCGCTGCCTCCCGCACAGACGTGGGGGGCAGACCTTCTGGATCTCCCCCTCCCCCTGCACAGGGGCCCGGCACCTCCCTGCCCCCTGCCCGGGCAGCACCTGCCCAGCCACGGGTCACCCCTCCTGGCCCTGAGCCCCTCCTCCTTCTCCCTCCTTCTCTGCACAAACCAGGAGCCCATGAAGGACCCAGGTCACTCCCGGGACCCCGAGGCCAGACCTTGTGCGCCTGGGCTCTGCCCTCCTGTCGGGGAGCAGGGGCCTCTCGGGGCCTCCCAGGGCCGGCACAGCACTGGCTTCAGGGACCCTGATTGGGGGGGCAGTGCTCTGGGACCCGCCTCTCAGCAGACCCGGCGGCCGCATGGCCACACCGCCCAGCTCAGCTTCCTGATGGGACACGCACGGGGCTCCAGCGTGGGCAGCGATGGGCAGCGGTGGGCAGCGGTGGGCAGTGGAGGGTGGCGGTGGGCAGTGGAGGGCAGCGGTGGGCAGTGGTGGGCAGTGGTGGGCAGCCGTGGGCGGTGGAGGGCAGCGGTGGGCAGCGGCGCGGTGCTGAGGGGGCAGAGCTGGGGGGGAGGTGGCGCTGCAGCCAGAGGCTGCCCTCTGCCCCGAGGGGTGGGTGGCCCCCAGGCCAGCTCTGGGAAGGGCGAGGAGGGGGCACTCGGCTGCTGGTACTCGTGCCCGGCCACCGGCCACACCTTCCTCCGGCAGCACGGCATTTTCTCACGCTCGGAGCTGGCACGGGCTCCGGGCCACGCCGGGACTTGTCCTCCTGATCTGCAGGTGGGTGAGGCTCCTCGGGCCGGGGGCAGGGGCCCTGCAAGTCGAGACACGGCCTGGAGTGGGAGCCGGGCTGCTGAGCAGCTGCGGAGAGCGGCCCTCGGGGCACGTGTCCCGGCCTGCGCGGCACCCCCGAGGGCAGAGGGCAGGGGCGGGGTGGGGGCGGGCTCCGGCCTTCCTACAGCTGGGCCCAGGGACCTGGACCAAGGCCTGGCCCCTCTGTGGTCCTCAGTTTGCCTCCTGTGTGTGTTTTTTCGGGTTTTGTTTTTAAATCTGTTATTGATTTTGGAGAGAGAGGAAGTGAGAGGGACAGACAGACAGAGACGTGGATGAGAGAGAAGCATCGATGGGCTGCCCTGCACGCCCCCTGCAGGGAATCGAGAGGGGGCACAGCCACGTGGAATGAGGCGGGCACAGCCTCAGCACCTTGTCAGGCCCTGGGATTGTGGTCAGCGTTGCTGGCCTCAGTGTTCCCCTCTGCAG
This sequence comes from Myotis daubentonii, assembly GCF_963259705.1. Classification (NCBI taxonomy): domain Eukaryota; kingdom Metazoa; phylum Chordata; class Mammalia; order Chiroptera; family Vespertilionidae; genus Myotis; species Myotis daubentonii. The sequence continues at coordinate 81,228,544 of NC_081850.1, read as the reverse complement.
AGTGGGACAAGGGGACCGGCTGCCCTGCCGGTGGGAGGCCCAACAGGAAACCTCGCAGCTGGGTCTTCGTCCTCCAGGCCTCGTGGGGGCCTCTCTGAGGCAGAAAGTCGGGAATCCCTCGGGGCCCCCCAAGTCCGAGGGGCAGGGGGACAGAGGCCGATGGCACCCGGTTCTCGGGCCTCGCCCAGGCCCGGGCTGCGACCTCGCTCGGCCCAGCAGAACTGGGCAGGCCCCTCTCAGCTGAGCTGGGTGTCTCCCAGGGGCCCGGCGGCCGGCCAGTCCCTGCAGCGGTGTCTGGGCCCCTCTGGTGACAGACCCTGAGTCCCGAGCGAGTCTGTGTCATTGAGGTCGGGCCGGCCTGTGTGTCTCCCCAGCCCCGGGTCCTGACCAACAGGCTCCTTCTCTCCGGACCCCGGCCACAGGCCGATGCAGCCCAGGCGCAGCCAAGGCCACGGGTGCCCAGTGAGACATGGGCGTGGGGAGCAGTGGATGCCGGACAGGCTAGAGGGGGGCCTCGAGCATGAGCCAGGCCAGGCCCCATGGAAGCAGCCCTCCAAAGTGCTCCACCGTCCCGCCCGCCTCGCTGGTGTCAGGGCCTAGACCCCGCGGGCGCCAGGAGACCCCGCAGGCATAGGGCCCAGACCCCGCGGGCAGCAGGGCCCAGACCCCGCAGGCATAGGGTCCAGACCCCGTGGGCAGCAGGGCCCAGACCCCGCGGGCAGCAGGGCACAGACCCCGCGGGCAGCAGGGCACAGACCCCACAGGTTAGAGCTCCGTCTGCAGAGGCTAGGGATGCACGCCCCCAGGAGCAGCCCTCGACACCCCACCGCCCCCTGGCAGGCCCCCAGGCAGGCGTGGGAATGTGACTGGCGGGAATGGAGCCTCTCCCCCGGGAATCGCTGCTGGGTGCCGGCCAAGAGGAAGCAAAGTTCAGCTGCAGCAACTCGACTTGGAACCACTGGGGGCAAACACACTGTCCAGACCAAGTCCTGGCCCCAGCTCAGGCTGAGCCCCGATCCCAGCCACAGCTGAGCCCCGATCCCAGCCACAGCTGAGCCCTGAGCCCATTCACAGACTGAGCCCCGATCCCAGCCACAGCTGAGCCCTGAGCCCATTCACAGACTGAGCCCTGATCCCAGCCACAGACTGAGCCCTGATCCCAGCCACAGCTGAGCCCCGATACCAGCCACAGCTGAGCCCTGATCCCAGCCACAGCTGAGCCCTGAGCCCAGCCACAGACTGAGCCCTGATCCCAGCCACAGACCAAGCCCTGAGCCCAGCCACAGCTGAGCCCTGAGCCCAGCCACAGACTGAGCCCTGATCCCAGCCACAGACCAAGCCCTGAGCCCAGCCACAGCTGAGCCCTGAGCCCATTCACAGACTGAGCCCTGAGCCCATTCACAGACTGAGCCCTGATCCCAGCCACAGACTGAGCCCTGATCCCAGCCACAGCTGAGCCCCGATACCAGCCACAGCTGAGCCCTGATCCCAGCCACAGCTGAGCCCTGAGCCCAGCCACAGACTGAGCCCTGATCCCAGCCACAGACCAAGCCCTGAGCCCAGCCACAGCTGAGCCCCGATCCCAGCCACAGCTGAGCCCTGATCCCAGCCACAGACCAAGCCCTGAGCCCAGCCACAGCTGAGCCCCGATCCCAGCCACAGCTGAGCCCTGAGCCCATTCACAGACTGAGCCCTGATCCCAGCCACAGACTGAGCCCTGATCCCAGCCACAGCTGAGCCCCGATACCAGCCACAGCTGAGCCCTGATCCCAGCCACAGCTGAGCCCTGATCCCAGCCACAGACCAAGCCCTGATCCCAGCCACAGACCAAGCCCTGAGCCCAGCCACAGCTGAGCCCTGAGCCCAGCCACAGACTGAGCCCTGATCCCAGCCACAGACCAAGCCCTGAGCCCAGCCACAGCTGAGCCCTGAGCCCATTCACAGACTGAGCCCTGAGCCCATTCACAGACTGAGCCCCGATCCCAGCCACAGACTGAGCCCTGAGCCCATTCACAGACTGAGCCCTGATCTCAGCCACAGACTGAGCCCTGATCTCAGCCACAGACCAAGCCCTGAGCCCAGCCACAGACTGATCTGCAATCCCAGCCACAGCTGAGCCCTGAGCCCAGCCACAGACTGATCTGCAATCCCAGCCACAGCTGAGCCCTGATCCCAGCCACAGACCGAGCCCTGAGCCCAGCCACAGACTGATCCGCAATCCCAGCCACAGCTGAGCCCTGATCCCATTCACAGACTGACCCGCAATCCCAGCTGTAGGCTGAGCTCTGACACAGGCCAAGGCCACGCACCAGGATCGGGAAGGTGATGGGTGGCCCCTCTGCTGGGTGTCGTGGCCTCTCCTGGACTTGGACCAGGCAGAGGGGGATGGGCTGGGGGAGAACAAACTGCGGGCCTGGGGGCGCCAGGGGGGTTGGTCACCTGGTGGGACCAGGGCTGTGAGCCCCGCGGCGTCAGCTGGTCCCCTCCACCACAGCGGGCGTTCCCAGGCGGCCGCAGTGGCGAAGAGGAGCCCAGCTAGACAGGGACCCACACGTGACCCCGGTCGGTCTGACCGGAAGCCCAGTCGGCCAGGTGCTGGAGACAGACCTCACCTGACTCCTTGGGCACCCCCTGGGGGCGGAAGCTGCCTTCAGTGGGTGGGCCCTTCACGGGGGGGGGGAGGGTGTGGGAGACCCCAGGCTGGCGAGTCAGAGCTGGGTCCCGGCCGGGGGCGGGGGGGGGGGGTCAGCCGGGCTCTGAGGCCCCTGTGCCTTCCAGGGTCGCTGGGAATCTGCTGGGGGGGGGGGGCGGTATTGGCAGCCCTGATCTCCACGCTTCGCTGGCGTGTTTGCCCATCGAGAGTTCAAACACGGCTGAGGCCGAGGGCCGTGGGGAGGGGCCGGCAATGTTTGCAGGCGGCTCCCGGTGCTATAAATAGCGCAGGCTCTCGGCGTGGAGGGGACCCTGCGGGCACCGGGGCCAGCTGCCGGCCTGCGCTGTTGACATTCCCCAGCTCGAGGACGGCTTCCGAGGGCCCCGAGGTGCGGCCAGCCTGGCCCTCTTCTGGGGAAACCCTGAGCCACGGCCACGCGCCCCCACGCGGAAGCCCACGCCGGACTGTGGGAAAGTCCCCTGGGAGGTCCCAGCCCCGGGCCCCCTGCTGCCACCGGCACTGGCTGGGGCTGAGGACAGCACCGCCCCAGGAGGAGGCGGGGCCTGCCCCAGGCACAGCCAAAGGGGGTGCTGCTCGGCCCCAGGAGCTGGGGAGCCTGCTGGGGGGGGGGGGGCAGGAGGATCACCAGCCTGGGCAGGGTAACTCGTGGAGCCTCCGTTTTCCCAGCTATGAAATGGGTGCTCAGCCTCACGTCACCCAGTTATGGGGCAAAGGGGGGTCACTCAGGCTGAGGGATCTTTACCCAGCATTCCCGGAGGGGTAGGGTGGGAGGGCAGGGTAGCTCCCACTGTCCTCCTACACTGCAGCTTCCCAGCCACAAAGCTCTGCCTGCTCCCTCCCCCCCCCCGCCCCCCTGCCCACCACCGCCCCCCTGCCCACCCCAGGGGCCTGCGGCCTGTGGTTTCCCAGCTGCGCGCCTCCCTCCCTCTCCAGCTCCCTTGGCCAAACCGCCATCCCAGGCCGGCGACACCTGTGGCTCGTTCCCACGATCCCTGCCCGCCACCCCCTGCGGGGCCTGCCCACCCTCTGCCCACCCTCCGCCCGACTCAGGGGAGCCCAGGTGCCCAGAGGCCCTGTGGATCCTGAGCCAGGACTCCGGGCCTGGCAGCTGCAGCCCTCCATCCCATGAGCCTGGGAGACCCCGACCAGAGTACGTGCCGGACAATTCAGACCCCTCACAGCCTGACTCGGGGTGACCATCCGTCATAGGGAGGAAATGGGCACCCGGCCTCCCCCAGCCTCCCCGGCCTCCCCCGGCCTCCCCGGCCTCCCCTGGCCTCCCACAGCCTCCCCCAGCCTCCCCCAGCCTCCTCCAGCCTCCCCCAGCCTCCCCCAGCCTCCTCCAGCCTCCCCCAGCCTCCCCCAGCCTCCTCCAGCCTCCCCCAGCCTCCCCCAGCCTCCTCCAGCCTCTCCCAGCCTCTCCCAGCCTCCCCCAGCCTCCCCAGCCTCCCCCCAGCCTCCCCAGCCTCCCACAGCCTCCCACAGCCTCTCCCAGCCTCCCCGGCCTCCCCCCAGCCTCCCCCAGCCTCCTCCAGCCTCCCCCAGCCTCCCCCAGCCTCCTCCAGCCTCCCCCAGCCTCCCCCAGCCTCCTCCAGCCTCTCCCAGCCTCTCCCAGCCTCCCCCAGCCTCCCCAGCCTCCCCCCAGCCTCCCCAGCCTCCCACAGCCTCCCACAGCCTCTCCCAGCCTCCCCGGCCTCCCACAGCCTCCCACAGCCTCTCCCAGCCTCCCCCAGCCTCCCCCCAGCCTCCCCCAGCCTCCCCCCAGCAGTGATTAGTATGTGACTGTGGGACGTGGAACCTGAGCTCAGCAAGGCCCCCACACTCCAGACCCCGGCTCAGGGTTCAGCCCAGCCCCTCGCCCCCCAGGAGGGGAGGGAGGTGGACAAGCCTCCAGCTCCTCCCGCAGAGCCTGCCCCTCCCAGCCCTCCAGCCCCCCCAGCCCCCCCAGCCCCCGAGCCCCCCCAACCCCCCACCCCTCCCACCCCTCCAGCCCCCCCAGCCCTCCAGCCCCCCAGCCGGGCAGCTAGTGGACCGGCTGCTCCCTGAGCTCTGGCGCCACCTGCTGGGCCCAGTGGACCCAGCGGCGCTCCACCCGCTTAACCACGGACCCCACATGGGGGCCCAGGCGGGGAGGGGCGCGGACGGGGCGGTCTGAGGAGTCCGGTGAGACCCTGAGCCGCTAGAGGAGGTCGGTGGCCGCGCGCACACATTCCTGGGGCCGCACTGCCCCCCAGTGGCCACAGGTGGCTCCACACGGAGCCAGGTCAGCAGCCCAGTGGAGGGGGGGGGGGGCCAGGCAGGGAGGCCCAGCAGGTCGCGGCGCTGAGCCATGCAGGGTGGCAGGACCCTGAGGCCTGCGTGAGGGCGGAGCCTGGCACCACTGCCCCCTGGCTCTGCCCCCCAAGCCCTCGCGGTCAGTCTGGGCTGGGCCTGGGAGCCGGGGTTCCAGACCCGGCCGTGCCCCAGCCCGTGGCCAGAGCAGGAGGAAGGGGACCCCAGACCCCCCCCCAGAGAGAAGCTGTGGGACCCAGGCCTGCCCCTCTGGACGCAGGCCCGGCCCAGGACTGCGGGGCGGAGAGCAAACCCCACGGAACTCAGGGTAGCGACGGAGAGAGAAGACGATGGTCCCGCACGCCGGGGTCAGGAAGGTCAGTAGCCCTGACACGTCCCCCGGGACTGACCAGGACGGATGAAAGGCGTGACCGCTGCCAGGCGCGGACAGGGGCCGCCACGCTCTGCCCGGCGGCATGGGGAGCGGGGTGTCTCCACGTCAGTGACTCCAGGGCCCACGCTGGGCCGTTCCAACAGGATGGGGAATTCCTCGAGGGACACGAATAGTCAAAACAGGCACAAGGAAGAGCCGCCCTGTATCTGCCCGGCCGGCCTGGCTCAGGGGCTGAGCGTCGACCTATGAACCGGGAGGTCAGGGTTCGAGTCCCGGTCGGGGCCAGGCCTGGGTGGCAGGCTCGATCCCCAGCGCGGGGGGCGTGCAGGAGGCGGCCGATCCATGATTCTCTCTCACCATTGACATTTCCATCTCCCTCCCTCTCCCTTCCTCCTTGAAATCAATAAAAAAATGTTTTTAAAAGAAGAATCGCCCGCATCTATGAAAAAGGCTCCACTTGCCGTTTATAATGTTGCCACAGAGAAAGTCGCCGCCCCGATGGGTCATGGTGAGGTGACCACACATCCCGGGGGAAGCAGCGATCCCACCGCCTCCTCCAGAAAATAAACTCCGTGAGCCGCCATTATCCTGAGCCCCACCCCGTCAATAAATCACAAGAAAATGAAATCATAGCCCCAGATCCCCCAGAAACGTGGACACGGAAAGATTTGAACACAATATGAGTAAATCGCCGTGGCCGGTGGCTCGGTGGCTGGAGCATTGTCCCTGCACCAAAAGGGGCTTGGGTTCGATTCTGGATCCAGGTCGCAGGTTGGATCTCCCCCCCACCACGTCCCCCGTGGGGGTGCAGGCAGGAGGCAACTGATCAATGTTTCTCTTTCACATCAATGTTTCTCTCTCTCTCTTTCTCTCTCTCCCCCCTCCCTCCTTTCCACTCTCTCTAAAAATCAATGGAAAAACTATCCTCGGGTGAGGATTAACCGAGAGAGAGAGAGAGAGAGAGAGAGAGAGAGAGAAAAGACACGATTCTATGGGTAGAAAATCCTTTTGAAATTACAAAAGCAGCTAGTAGAACAAATAAGTAAATTCAGCAAGAGCGAGGAGGAAGGGGTCAATTTAGAAAAATCAGTTACAGTTCCATATGCTAGTTATGAACCATTGGGAAGTTACATTTTTAAAAAATCTACAATAGCGTCAAAAACATCAGATTTGTAGGAATCAAAATAACGGGGAAACGTTGCAATAGGAAACGTTGCTGAGGAGAAAGGACGGAAGGGCCTAAGTAGCGGATATGCTGCGTGTGCGGACGGGAAACCGCAAGGCCTCGAGGAGAACCATCGTCCCCACGTGACGCACACACGCACCGCGAGTCCGAGTGGAACCCCAGCGGGCGCCTGCCCAGTCTTCCTCCCGGGGATTCCGATTGGGCGGCAATGTGAAGCATCTAGAACAGCCAACGGAACCTGGAAAAAGTAGACAAAGTCGAAGGCCTACACTTTAAAGACTCGCTCTGAAGCCGTCATAATTAAGGCAACGTGGTCCGGGCGGACGGCTAGACAACCGGGTTGATGGGAAGCAGGAAGATGAGCCCAGGAATAGACTCCCAGACGCCCGGCCCACGGGTTTCCAGCTCAGAGGCCAAGCCAGCGCAATTGGCAGGAGGATCTGGTTGACAAATGGAGCTGGCACAGCTGGATATATTCGTATAGAAAAACAAACGAACCTCAAATTGTATTTCACGCTTTGAACAAAAATGGATTCGGGCTGGATCGTAGGCCAAAACGTAAAACCCGGGGCCCTCTGGAAGAGAACTTAAGAGAAAAATCCCCATGAGCTTGGGCTGGGCCAAGATTTCTTTCAGGTCAAAAAGCACCAGGGGCACAAGAAAAGAAATCAGTGTACTGGTTTCCATCAACATCAACATTTCTCTCGTCAAAAGACACCGGTAAGAAAACGAGCAGGCAATCCAGGAGCTGGGGGGGGGGCCGGGGGGGGGGGGCACAGTACAATCTCTGACAAAGGGTTTGTGTTCCGAATATGTAAAGAGCGCCGGGAAGCAAACAATCAAAATACAGACAACGCCACTTACTTAAATGGGGGGAATAAGAGACTGGGCATTTCACACAAAGAGACGTCCATGTGAGCACAGCACATGCGAAGGTGCCCCCACGTGCAGGCCTCAGGGAAACGCAAATGAAGGCCACAGGAGCTGGCGGGACACCCGCTGACCGATGACAGCCGACAGCCAGAGGCTGACGACGGAGCGCCCTGCTCCGTGCCGCCAACCTGGCTGAGCATCAATCCGTGCACCAAAAGGTCGAGGGTTCGATTCCCAGTCAGGGCACATACCCGAAGGCGCCTGCAGAGGCACCCGATCGATTCTTTCCCTCTCCCGTGATGAGCCCCCCAGTGAGTGAGCCCCCAGTGATGAGCCCCCGTGAGTGAGCCCCCCGTGAGTGAGCCCCCCAGTGAGTGAGCCCCCAGTGATGAGCCCCCGTGAGTGAGCCCCCCGTGAGTGAGCCCCCCAGTGAGTGAGCCCCCCGTGAGTGAGCCCCCCAGTGAGTGAGCCCCCCGTGAGTGAGCCCCCCGTGAGTGAGCCCCCCAGTGAGTGAGCCCCCCGTGAGTGAGCCCCCCAGTGAGTGAGCCCCCCGTGAGTGAGCCCCCCGTGAGTGAGCCCCCCAGTGAGTGAGCCCCCCAGTGAGTGAGCCCCCCCGTGAGTGAGCCCCCCGTGAGTGAGCCCCCCATGAGTGAGCCCCCCAGTGAGTGAGCCCCCCCAGTGAGTGAGCCCCCCGTGAGTGAGCCCCCCAGTGAGTGAGCCCCCCAGTGAGTGAGCCCCCCCAGTGAGTGAGCCCCCAGTGAGTGAGCCCCCCAGTGAGTGAGCCCCCCGTGAGTGAGCCCCCAGTGAGTGAGCCCCCCCGTGAGTGAGCCCCCCGTGAGTGAGCCCCCCATGAGTGAGCCCCCCATGATGAGCCCCCCCAGTGAGTGAGCCCCCCAGTGAGTGAGCCCCCCGTGAGTGAGCCCCCCCAGTGAGTGAGCCCCCCAGTGAGTGAGCCCCCGTGAGTGAGCCCCCCAGTGAGTGAGCCCCCAGTGAGTGAGCCCCCCATGAGTGAGCCCCCAGTGAGTGAGCCCCCCGATGAGTGAGCTCCCCCAGTAGTGAGCCCCCCGTGAGTGAGCCCCCCGTGAGTGAGCCCCCCAGTGAGTGAGCTCCCCGTGAGTGAGCCCCCCAGTGAGTGAGCCCCCCAGTGAGTGAGCCCCCCGTGAGTGAGCCCTCAGTGAGTGAGCCCCCCCGTGAGTGAGCCCCCCGTGAGTGAGCCCCCCATGAGTGAGCCCCCCAGTGAGTGAGCCCCCCGTGAGTGAGCCCCCCCAGTGAGTGAGCCCCCCAGTGAGTGAGCCCCCCGTGATGAGCCCCCCGTGAGTGAGCCCCCCAGTGAGTGAGCCCCCAGCATGGAGGTGGGGGTGGGGGTCACAGGAGCCCCTAGCCCTCCGGGGGCGGTGGGGGCAGGCCTCGGAGAGCGGGGCGTTGGGGCCCCGGGTGCCCCTGCAGAGCCGACGGGCGGGGTCAGCGAGGAAGCGGAGCCGCCAGGGCTTCCTCCGGCCGCTCCCCCGGCAGCGGGGCCGCGGGCCAGGCCGGGCTGGACGGCCGAGGGTGGACGTGCTCCGGACGCAGACGCCGGTCCCTCTGTGGCTCTGAGCACGTCGCACCCACCAGCTCAGCCCCGCTGCCCACGGGCCCGGGGCCAGCACCACGCCAGCTGCAAGCCGGGCCCCGGTGATGGGAGACGGACGCACGGACAGGCCGGACGATGTGGAGGACGCGGCCAGCGGCTGCGGGTCCCCGGGGCCTGGCCGGAGCGTGTCCTCGCCGTCCGAGTGTGACAGGCCCCGGCCGGGGCCACAGGGACACCCAAGGCCCCGCCCACAGAGGGCACTGTCCCCTGACCTCAGGCAAGGACAGCGGTCACGCCCCACACGCCACGGCCTGGGCCTCGAGCCTGGGCTCCCGTGTGTCCCTGACATGATGGGACGTGTGGCCACCGACCAAGCCCCACGCCCACGGTCACAGGGGAGCGTCCTCGGGGGGCCTCTTCCTGCAGAAACAGGGGGTCGGGGGGTGCAGAGGGCTCTGGTGACCACGGGGCCCGCGGCTCCAGGACCTGCCGCCACCGCTCTGCCCCCCCGGGTCCCATTGCCTGTTCCCACGGAGACGGGGGTCCTTGCCCTGGCCTCACGCTGCACCCCAGGGAGCTGTCACAGTTCCCACTGCCTGGCCCTGACCCGGGTCCCCAGGTCCCCCGGCTGAGACAGGTCCCCTCTCTGTCTCCCTTCGGGAAATGAGGTGACCAGGCCAATGGGGGGTTTACAGAGGGCGAGCCCGTGAGCACCGCGGGCCCTTCCAGACCAGGCTCCCCAGGCCGTGGGGGGCGCGGGGGGGGGCGGGGGGATCCCGCCCGCTCTCCAGAGAGAATGCCTGGCCTCCTGGAGCCACAGCAGAAGCCGGCAGCCGGGGGCACAGCCTCGAACTCGAAGCTACTAGGGCCCGGGCTGTTGCCCCATCACCCAACCAACTGTGGTCCTTGTGGGCCCCCCAAGCCCCCCCACCCCGGCCCATTGCCTGTGGCCGCCCCCTCATTCGCCCGTCAGACGCACTGTTCACAGGTAACGGGAAGTGACAGCTCCTGGGTGCACAGTGCGGTGGCTGTGACAGGCCTGTCCCAGGGGCACGGTCCTACCTGTCCCCCCCCCCCCCGCATCCCCTGGGCCCCGAGGGGGGGCCTAGTCACCCCCCACATGGGGCTGCGGAGCTCTGGGCGCCCTCAGCCGGTCACTGCGCTGCAGCCTCCGCTTCCGCGGTGACAGACGGGAGCGGGGGTCTGGGCCGACGCCCCAGCACAGCAGGGGGAGCAGTGCCCCCTCCACCCGCACTACCGCCAGGCCCTCAGCCCCGCGTGTCCCCGGGGAGCAGGTGTCACCCCGCCGGCCCCCTCGCCCTGCCGGGACCCGGCCGCGGAGGTGGGGCGGGAGGTGGGGGCGGCAGGAAGGCGGCGAGCACAGGCTTCCGCGGGGGCAGCGCCCACCGAGTGCAGGGCCTGATAAGGGCGCACATGGCCGGCGGCACGTCCGCCTTTTGTCCCGGCTCCGCCAGCCTTTCCTGCTGGGGGGGAGGCCCAGGCGGTGGCGGCCTCCCTCCCCGCCCCCTCCGGACGCCCAGGCCCAGGGCCGGGAGGGATTGGGGGCCCCAGTGGGGGGCTTCAGGTCCAGGCCTGGAATTTGGACCCAGGTGGCCAGCAGCGGCTTCAGGCTTCCCCCCCCCCCCCCCCCCCGGCGGGCCACCAGGCCAGTGAGGCTGGGGGAGAAGGGGCAGGGGAGCGGGGAGCAGGTCCCACCCCTCCCGGTGGCTCAGGCGGCTCAGACTCTGCCCGGGTCCCTGAGTCGTGACCAGGCTCAGCCTGAGGTTGTGCCCCCAGGGCCCGGCCCCACGCTGCTCTATCTGCTTCTGCCCTGAAGAGAGCCGCCAGCGTGAGCGGACCCCACACCACCCGCCTGCCCTGCCCCACGGCTCACAGAGCCCACGCTGCTCCCGGCCTCACAGCAGGCCTGGTGAGCTGGCCTGATGGGGGTCCCCCGGCCCCAGACGGGACCCCTCCCACCCTCTGAACTCCAGGCGTGGTCCTTGGCTGGGGTGAGGGGGACCTGGCCCAGGAGGGAAGGGCCCACCCTGCCCTCACGTCTGTTCCCGGAGCCCCCGCGAGTGTGGAGAAACGGACACGGCCCTGAAGACACCCCCCCAGCCAGGCTGGAGCCCTCGGTGCTGACCCCCCGCTGCGTCTGGGGTCCCCCTGAAGCATGCCACCACGTCTGTGGGGTTGGCAAGATGCCCCTCTGTCCGTCGGCAGGGCCTGGAGGGCGGGCGGGCACTGGGGCCGGGCCCCGGGCAGCCCTGGGGCGTCACACCCAGCACACGCCCCGCCCGTGCGAAGTGCACGCTCCCATGAGCTCGGTGGACCACATGCTTAACGCTTTGAAGTTGTGTTCACATATGCATGTAACATGAAATTGGCCGTGTTGCTGTCTGTCGTGTACGGTTCAGTGGAATGAATCACAGACGCGCTGAGCTCGCCCGGCTGGCCCCGCCCCGCCCGCGGAGCCTTGTCTGCTGGGTCTGCCGTCCAACATGCCACGTAACTGGGACCAGACGGCGTCTGTCCTTTGTGTCTGGCTCCCTCAGTCGGGGTCTCGTCTCCAAGGCTCCGGCGTCACGCGAGCGTCGGATGCGGCTCCCGCTGTGGCTGAGTGACGTCCATTCATGGGACGGTGCCCGCTGTCTGCCCACTGCCAGCTGGCGGGCCCCTGGGGTCACCTCCTGGTTGGTGTGCACAGGGGCCGTGGGTGTCCCAGCGTCTGCTTGAGTCCCCGAGGAGCCTCCTGTGTGCCCACCGGGCGGTGGCAGGGCTGGGCGGGGGTGATGCTCCGTTACTTGGGGAGACGCTGGCCCGCCCACGTGGGGGGTCCCACTCAGCCATGGGCGGGAGCGGGCCACAGATCCACACACGCGTGGACCCTCTCGAAGGCCCGAGCTGCTGTGTGGTCCCGGGAAGGGCCCGGTGGGGCGACAGCCAGCGGGCATGGGGGCGTCGGAGGCAGGGAGGGGTCCCGTCGTCGCTTGCTGTGGGAGAACACGGGGGAACATGGGACCAGGCAGCTGCCCACGGGGCTGTGGCATCTCAGAGGGGGGTGGGCAGTGGCCTGACCGGGACCGAGCCCTCGTGTGCACTGCACCCAGAGTGACCAGTGAGGACGCGCGTCGGTGCAGGTCCTGGATCAGAGCCGGCGGGTCGCCCTGGCCCGGGGTGTCCTCTCAACTTCACTGGAGCCTAAAGCGGCCCTACAGCACAGCCCAGGGGAACGGTGCCTGTCTTACTTTGCGGACCGCACGGAACCGAGGCCGCAGTCAGGGTGGTCTCAGGTGGGCCCCCCCCCCCGGCGCTGTCGCGGCCTGCCTGGAGCGCTCTGGTTCTCGCACCCTCAGCGGGTGGGTGTGGGGGGAGCGCCCTCAGGCCCAGCAGCTGCACAGATGCCGGCAGCTCACACACCGTGTGGCGGGTCCTTTTATGCCTCAGAGGCACCTGACTGTCCACACGGGCACATGCACGTCGGAGCCCAGATGACGCGCACGGATTTGCACGTGGGGACTGTGAACGGCACCCGGAACCCGTGACGCTGGGCCCACAGGGACCCCCGTCCTGCCCGTCACAGGCGCCGGCTCCTCCACCGGGAAGGCTCTGCAGCCAAGTCCGGCTGGGGCCCCGCAGCCCCCCTCCAGGCAGTCACCGGGCACAGTGGCTTTCTTCCTTCTGCGCGCCGGTCCTTTAAAATGGGGTGCTGAGTGGGGCGAGGGTTGGGGGAGCCCCTGGGCCTCCTGAGCCAGACGCAGTAAATCATGATCATCGTCATCACAGGTGACATTCCCGAGCCCACAGCTCTGCACTAACCCACGGAGCCTCCTGTAGGCGCGGGGGGGGGGGGGGGGGGCGGGGGCTGGGGGGGGGCGGCCCGGCCTCCCGGCCTGGCTGGCGCAGGGCAGCCTCCCACCTCTCCCAGGGCCGCACGTGGCCTGGCCTGACCCAGCGAGCGAGGCGTTTCCTGCCATTGTCCCGAGGCCGGCACAGGAAGCCGCCACCGGGAGGGGCCGCGGGGCCGGGCGGGCTGGGGGACATCCTGGCTGAGGGTCCAGCTGGCGTCAGGGGGGCCGGGATGGTGGCCGTGGCAGCAGCACAGACACCCCGACTGGGCGACCCCCGTGCCTGCGCTCCCAGCGGAGCCGCTGCCGGGCCTAGGAGGCCCCTGCCCGCGGGCACACTGGGCACTCATGGGGCGCACAGAGGAGGCCCCGGAACAGCGAGGGGGGGCGCTGGTGGGGAGTGAGCAGAGCCAGGGAGGCCGAGGACCCTGTCCTGGGGCGCCCGCTCGCCTGGGGCCACTCCAGCCCTAGAGCGCGGCGGGGAGAGGGCCCTGAGCCAGCGCGTGGGGGTCCCTCCGAGCCTCGGTGCCCCCGGGCAGGGGTGCCACGGTGGAACCCTAAGGTTTAGCGAGGGGCCAGGGTCTGGGGAGAGTGGCCCTGGAACCCGGGGCCCTAGACCCACAGCCAAGACCAGACCGCTGCTCCCCAAACTGCCGGGGCCCTGCCACCCTGGTCCTGGTCCCACCACCCGATGGTGGGGCAGGAAGCTGGGCTGTGCGGTCTCCCGGCAGCAGCCAGGACGGCGGCCGGGGAACATTCCCAGGTTGTCCCAGCGACCCCGGCCCCCCGCCCCGAGGGCTCGGGGACGAGTCCAGGACATCAGGGGAGAGACAGGCTCCGTGGGCCCTGGTGGGACCCTGGCGCCCAGGCTGTGAGGGCCAGTCCGCAGGCTGCGTGGCATCCGTCCCGAGAGCACGCAGGGGAGGAGGCTCAGAGCGGCTCCCACGCGCGTTTCCTAGTCCCCCCGTTCCTGGCGGGTGGGAGCGGCCCCCAGCCGCCCTGGGCCCTGGGGTTGGGGGGGGTGGGAGCGACCCCCCAGCCGCCCTGGGCCCTGGGGTTGGGGGGGGCCCTGGGTCCTGGGGTTGCGGGGGGGAGGGGACGGTCAGACACCACTCGCTCCAGAGGTGAGACGGGGCAGCTCCTCCAATGACCGAGTGCGGAGTTGACCCGCTCCCGGCGTGGACCCAAGAGAGGGGGACACGCATGTGCACACGTGTTCACAGCAGTGTGACTCACAGCAGCTAAAGGAGCGAGCAAACGAGAAGTGGCCCATGCACAGCGTGGAGGCAGGGCTCAGCGGGGGGGGGGGGGGACACACCTCCACACGCACACACACACGCATGCACACACACGCACATGCACATGCACGCACACATGCACACGCACACGCTCCGAGGCAGAACCCGCCCGATGGAGCCCAGACATGGACAAGGCGGAGGTGGCGGGGCCGCCTGGGACTGGGGCGTGCGGTTCCTGGCGGTGGCCACGGAGGGTGTGGGTTTCTTACTTTTTTAGTTTTTTATCCTCACCTGAGGGTATTTCCCTGGTTGTTAGAGAGCGGAAGGGAAGGAGGAAGGGAAGGAGGAAGGGGAGAGGGAGACAGGGAGAGAGATCAATTGGTTGCCTCCCGCACGCGCCCCAACCAGGGCCGGGGATTGAGCCTGCCACCCAGGTACGTGCCCCTGACTGGGATCGAACCCGAGACCCTGCAGTCCTCGGGCCGTCGCTCTGACCAAGGAGCCACCGGCCGGGCGGGGCTGTTTTGCGGGGACGGAGTTGTCCTGGAACTGACGGGTGCTGGCTGCTCAGCCCGAGTCACAGGCTGAAGTCCACGAACTGCACGGGAGGAACGGGGGGGCGGGGAGGGGGGACTGTGTGGTATGTGAGCGACATCTCAGTGAAGCTGCTAAATTAAAAAAAAATAAAAAGAGCCCTGGCTGGTGTGGCCCAGTGGGTAGGGTGTCCGACTGTGGGCTGCAGGGTCCCGGGTTCGATTCCCGTCAAGGGCACAAGCCTGGGTTGCGGGCTCGACCCCCGGTGTGGGGTGCACCCTGATTCTCTCATCGTTGATGTTTCTGTCTCTCTCTCCCACTTCCTTTCGCTCTGAAATCAATAAAAACATGTTAAAAGAGAAAAAGAGAAAGGCCCTGGCAGTGGCTCAGTGGTTAGACGCCGGCCGCACACTGAGGAGTCACAGGTTCAACTCCCGGCCAAGGGCGCGTGGCTGGGTTGCAGGTTCCATGTCTGCCCGGTTGGGCGCGTGTGGGAGGCAGCCGATCGATCTCTCTCTCTCTCATCGCTGTTCTCTCTCCCCCTCCCCCCTTCCTTCCACTCTCTCTAAAATTCAAAGGAAAGCGTGTCCTCATTCCTCCAGTGAGGATTTAAAAACTGTTTGTTTTGTTTTTTTAAAGAAACCGGCTGAGCCCTGGTTCTCACAGCACCAGGCCCGCCTGCAGCCTCGGACCCGCAGCTCCAGGGACAGAGCCGGGCTGTGGGGGGCCGGCGTGGCCCCTGCTCCCTCCTCGCTGCCCTGCCCTGCACCGCGGCCTCTCCAGGGAGGCCCTGCAGCCCCACCCCCGGGGCCCAGGGAAAAGAGGCCACAGCACGAGGGTCCCCAAGACCCAGGAGCCCTGACAGCCGGCCGAGGTGGCCCTGCCCTCCCCACCCCCCCGCCCCCCACGCGACATTGAGTTGGGATCAGGAAAAGAACCAAGAATAAATTCACGTGGGGCCAGAGCCGGCGGGAGGTCAGGCTCCCCCCTCCCCCCCCCCCCGCCCTGACGCAGTTCCCCTTCCCCTCTGGGGGGGCTCCTATTGTTCTCGCGCCCCCCAACCTCCCCCCACACTCACTTCCTGTTTCCTGGCTGAGAGGAAACAGAGATTTCTGGCCAGGCAGCGAATTTTTTTCCTTTCTCTCTCTACGTTTTGAAGGATATTAAGAAATAATGGTGATGATAGGCCACTTCGGCGCGGAGGACGGTGGGTGGGCAGGGCTGGAGGGACCCGGGGCCGCCCACCGGGGCTCGGGGCTCGCTCTGGACGTGAGGGGTCCCGGGCCCCTTGGAGAGTCTGGTGGGAGCTGCAGACCATGCCTCTTCCCCCCGCCCCCACGGAAGGCCCGGGCACACACTGTCCACCATGACGGAGTTGAGAGACCCCAGACCTCCCCAGGGCTCCCCAAACCTGCCACCCCCCGATTCGACACCTGGGGACACTGAGGCAGAGACCCAGGAGCTCCCTGGAGCCCAGGGAGGGCCTCCCCACACCTCCTAGGGATGCTGGGGACAGGGGCCTGCCCGGCACCCCGCAGGCCACCGCACCCCTGCCCGCCCCTCCCTCCCTCCGGCTGGCGGCTGGGCGCTGCGGCTCTGGGCGCAAGGTCACCCTCTGCCTGACAGGCTCCATGACCCTGAGAAGTCTCTCCTCCCCGAATGGGTCAGCCTGTGGTGTCACCCTCACGGGCGGTGACAGCCGCCGGGGAGCCACCCACCTGCAGCCTCAGCCGCCGTCTCCTTACCCCCACCCCCACGGGCTCCCGAGGGCCTGGCCCCGCTCTCCGCCGGGGGGCAGGGAGGGGAGGGGACAGGATGGCCCAGCGGGGGCGGGAGCGGAGGGCTGCTGAGCCCGGACCCCTCCGTGAGCCTCCCCTCACCCCCGTTCACGGGGACTTCCTTTTCCGCCCCCTGGAGATAAAGTGTTTTTTCCACCTTAACGGCTGCCCCATCCGCCCAGCTTAGTTAGCAACTGCAGCTGGACTTGAGGGGGGCTTCCGCGCAGGGTGCCAGGGGGAGGGCAGCCCCCCTTCCTCAGCCCTCACATGAGGGGAAGCTGGGGGGGGGGGGCACGGCCTCCGTGGCCTGAGGGAGCCTGAGTGGGAGGGAGCCGGGCACCAGGACGAGCAGGGAGGGGGTGAGGGGGGCTGGGGGACCCTCGCGGGTCTGGCCACAGCACCGGTGGGTCTCGGACTCAGTAGCGGGGCTCTCCCTGCTCAGCAAGGCCCCTGCAGGAGTGGGCGGCCACCCAGATGCCCACCGCGTGGCCGCAGTCAGCACTGTGACCCCGGCCTGGCCAACAGCTGTGGGGACAGGCGTTTCAGGGGCCCCGGGAGCCAGGCGCACGCTGGGCACCCGCAGCAGAAATCACAGCCAGGCCCCGGGCTCAGGCCCAGCAGGCGGCCTCTTCTCTCTGCACCCCCAGACGCGCCCCGGCCCTGGACCAGGGGTGGGCAGGCCCGGCCTGAGGCCGTAGGGGCCCGCGAAGCCAGCTGGTCTGGCCCTGCCAAGGCATCGGGGGAGTTAATGATGCGTCTGAGCGAACAGAGCAGCTAGTTTTTAAGCGGATCATTTTGTGTGGCCCGAGATTGACGTGGTAAACGTCCAAATGGCCCTGCCCCGACCCTCTCAGTGCCTGCAGCTCACACTGCTCCGCAAGCGAAGCCGGGACCCGGCCCCTGGCGGCTGCCCCGCTCCCCGGGGGCCCCAGCCCACTCTCACCCCCACCCTCACCCCCACCCGGTGCCTCCTAGGAATCTTTTCCCAGGAGGAAACCTGTGGTTCAAAAAATAAAGAAATAATCACGCAACAGCCACCGCAAAATCCTCAGAGTGGCTAAAAGGATGAGACGGACAATAGCAAGTGTTGGCGAGGGAGTGGGCGGTGGGCCTTCCCACACGCTGGGCAGCGCCAGCTCTGCGCCTCTCCTGGGACTGCGGTCCTGTGGAGTCTTGTCTGCAGTGCCCGTCTGCAGGCCGCCGGGGTGGGGGCACCTGCAGGGCTCCCACTGCCCTGTGTGCACCGGCAGGGGGTTGTCTGGGTCCCCCGACAGGGCGGCAGCAGCGAGCAAGATGAGCCCCTCTCCCCTCAGTGCACCTGGTGCTGGGGTGCAGGGCCAGGGGTCGGACTTGGTCCCAGTGCGTGGGGAGCCGCGGGGAAGCCACGGCAGGGATGTCCCCCTCACAGGCTCCCTGACCGCTGGGGCGGGGCCGGGGCCCACCGGGCCGAGGAGGACGCCATCCTGGAGGGGAGCGTGGTGGCCTGGGCCAGGCTGGGGCAGTGGCCGGAGGGATGTGTTCTGGAGGCCGACCCACGGGGACCTGCTGGGAACCGGGACGGGCAAATGGTGGGTCCTGGGCCTCCATGGGGGGTCCCGGGCAGGGAGGCCAGGGGAGCAGGGAGGTGCGGGACCCCCGTGTCCGCTGACCACCTGGCGTCTCCCCTGTGAGCCGCGGGTACACGGGCGATGCTCAACCCCAGGTGTCCGTGAGCGCTGAGGAGGGCGCCGGGCACAGGGCACTTCTAGCTGATGTGCCAGGCAGGCATGGGGGGGGGGGCGGGAGAGGGGAGGGAAGGACAGACCCCGTGCTCCCTACCCAACCTGTTCCCTTCGGGGCCTGGCCCCACTCAGGTGCAGACAGCTCAGGGGCCCCGGGGTGCGGGAGCCCAGCCGCCGCCCTTCCAGCCGCGGGGCAGGTTCGGCCGCACCTGGCGGGAAGCTGGCCGGCCATCCTGCCCTGCGCCCAGCGGTGCTGGGAGATAAACAGGAAGCTCATCGCTCCGGCTCCGCGCTCGCTCTCTCCTCCCGCGGCAGCTCACATGCGCCCGCGCTGGCCCCTGAGCCTCTGCCGGGGGCTGGGTCCGTCCTCTCCGGGGCAGCAGAGGCCAAATGCTGGGCGGGGAGGGGGCCCAGGAGGGTCCCAGGAGGCCCCGGAGGCCCTGCTGACCCCGCCACACCCACCACCTGAGCAGCGCGCTGGGGGAAGGTAAGGCAGCGCGACCCCTTCCGATCACGGGGCCTGGGCAGCCGGGAGCTGAGGCCCCCCCCTCGGGTGCCCCCCGAGGCTGGCGGGCTCCAGGCCAGGTCTCAGCCACCCAGTGTGGACAGCCTGGGTCCCCTGGAGGTCACTGACCGATCCCACGATCCCACCGGTGGCCACCTCTGTGCTGGGCCTAGGGGTGGGCCATGCTGTGCCCTCGGGGACGGAGGCCTGGGACGGACGCCCTGCGGGCAGGGCAGGGGTGTGCTCCAGGCCCTGAGAGGCGGGCGGGGGCCCTGGCCTGCCCAGGATGAGCCCCTGCAGCCCAGAGCTCAGCGTGAGCCCAGCATTCCAGTGCCCGAGGCCCCATGGGTGCCAAGTGCCTTCCTCGGCTCCAGGCCCCAGGGGCTCTGCTGCATCTGAGGGGACAGACAGAGCCCCCCGGCCCTCCCTGATCTCACCCCCCCCCCGCCCCCCCCGGGCGCCCCTGCCTGTTCCCTGGACAGAGGCGGGGCCCAGCCACCTCCGCACGTGCCCCTGGGGCTCCGGGCCCTGAGACTGACGCCCAGGTGGGATTTTGGCGACGGGGCAGGACGAGGCTGGTGGTGGGGAGGGAGGAGGAGGGTGTTGAGCCAAGGCCCTTCCTCGGATTGGTTCTGGTCTTGGTCCTGGAGGGGCTGGGGTCAGGGGCAGCGGGGACCCCAGAACCAGTGGGCAGCAGGCAGGGCTGGCACCCAGGAGTCAGCGCTGAGACTGACCCCACAGGACCCAGGACCCTGCCTCCCCCCGCCGACCCCCTGCACCTGGCTTCACTCGGCAACCTGGCGTCTTTCCAGAAAGTTCCTTCACATGCCCATGCTTTTGAGGGAGGGGCGACCCATTTCCCTGCCCACATAGCTGTCTGGGTTGCAGGCCGTCCCTGGTGGGACCGTGTCTGACGGGGACACACGAGGCCCTGGCGCTGCTGGGAGAGGCAGAGGGAAGGCTGCTCTCGCCCCGGCCGCCACCAGCTCCCCTTCCCTCTCTGGGCCTCAGTTTCCCCATCTGTACACAGAAGGGGCGGGGTCCGGCCAGGCCTGGTGTCTGCGGGGTCCACCCCGAGGGCTGGGGCTGGGTGGTGTGGGCACCTCCTGGGAGGGGGCAGAGCCCACTTGGCCCTACTCTCTGGCAAGTACCCTCGGGGGACCCCCCAGCCCCTGGTCGGCAAACTGCGGCTCGCGAGCCACAGGCGGCTCTTTGGCCCCTTGAGTGTGGCTCTTCCTCAGCCTTAGGAGGGCCCTAATTAGGTTAATAACAATGTACCTACCTATATAGTTTAAGTTTAAAAAATGTGGCTCTCAAAGGAAATTCCCATCGCCGTCCTGTTGATATTTGGTTCTGCTGACTGATGAGTTTGCCGACCACGGCCCCAGCCCCCTGGGCAAACGGGCCCTCCGGTGGGAGAGCACAGGGGCCTGAGCAAGGCGCAAGGGTGGCTGGCGTGTGGCCACTGCGGGCTGGAGGGCAGAGAGGGGGGCCCCTCGGCACGGAGGCCCCAGGCCCCTCACCCCTCAGACCAGCCACACAGCCCCGGCGGCGGGCCCCTCCCTCGCCCCCGCGGGGAAACTGAGACCCAGGGAAAGCCCTGGCCCTGCCGGCCCTGCCGGCCCTGCCGCCACGTACACGCTTCCGACCTGGGGGGGGGGGGCAGGTCCCTGCAGGCTGTGGGGACCCCTCCTGCCCTCAGCGATCTGGTGGGGAATGTCCTAACTGCTCCCACCTCCCCCTCGGCCAGGACATCGGGGGTGGGGGGCCGGAGGGAGGGCCGGGCCAGGGAGGGGTCAAGGCCGGCTCAGCCCAGGGCTCCGGCCCAGGCCCGCAGCTCCCAGGCCCTCGGCCCACTGTGTGGCCGGGCAGGTCCCCACAGCTGCCCACTCCCTGGTCACCTGGGGCCCAGCACTGCGCTCCCCGATGCCCAGCCTGCAGGCCTGGGGTCCCCTAATGGGGAGCCTGGGCCCCCCTCTGAGGACGCACTCTAAAGGCTCCTGCCTTCCTCCACTCCCAGCCCTGCACCCCTCAGCCTGCTGGAGGCCGGGGCAGGGGAGCCAGGGGCCGGCGGGCACCCCCACAGGGGCAGGGGGCTGCCCACTCCAGGGGCACCCTCCCTGGGGGAGACAGCCCGATTCCAAGGGGAGGCCCCGCCTCCACGGCCACTCTGGGCTCCAGGGGCCCCCAAACCGCCGTTCTCAGACCACCAGCCTCCGGGCCCATCCCGGGCCTCTAGTGCTGGGCCCCCACCCCCGGCTCCCACAGGCATCGGGGGGCTGCTGCGTGCCCTGGGGGAGTCAGAGTCACAGAACCAAGGCCCCTCCTGTGGGGTCCACTAACGTGGCTTGTGGTCCCACAGCCTGGTGGGCCCACGGCTCTGAGCAGGGCCCGGCGCCAGCCACGTCCTCCCTCGCACGTGGGGCCAGCTGGGCCCAGGGTCACCGGCCCGGGTGCCTCAGGGCTAGACTCGAAGCCCCGGGGGACCAGCCCGCCTCCCCTCCCCAAGCCCCAAGCCCGGCCAGGCCCCTCCCCCCACGGCCCCCCACGGCCGGCCTCCTGTTTGTGTGCCGGCAGACCCCTTATCAGCGGAGAACACACACAGGAAGTCCGGCCGGGAAGGGCCCATCCCAATCCCGACTGGCTCGGGAGGGAGCATAAAAAGCCGCCCTTCCCCGCCCGGGAGGCGCCTCCGCGGGAGCCGCTGTGCAGCATGCAGGGCCGGGCGGGCGGGCGGCCTCGGCAGGTGCCGTGGGGCGGCCGGCAAGGGCTAGGGTCCGCGCCGGGCCCACGGAGGCAGCGGTGGTGGCCATGGCCCAGCGGGGGCCTGGGCAGCGTCAGGTATGGAGGGAGCGGCCGTGGAGGGGCAGGAGGCAGGCACCGTGGGGTGAGCGCCCCGAGGCCCCCCCCTCCCCCCCGGGCCCCGCACCTGTTGGCTGAGCTCGCTGCACCCGGACTCCGCTCCGGCGCCATCTCCTGGTCCTCCCGATTGTGCGTCCCACTGCAGAGGACCCTCGGGCGCAGGCGAGGGCGCCCACGGGTGGGTGGCCTGGAAGGAGCAGGTGGAGGGCAGCTGGCTGCCCTCCCTGCCGCACCCTGCCTTCGGAGAGGCCCCGCTCACCTCACCCCTCCTCAGACCCCAAGGCTGGGCGAGCACTCCCCGTGGAGGGGGGACAGGAACCCCAAAGCCAAACCTGCAGCCGGGATGAGGTGCGCACGCTGGGGGCACGGAGCCCGCTGGCCTGGCCTCGGGGTCCGCAGGCAGAGGGACGGCCTGGTGCCTGGGGTGTGGGCACTCTGCCTGCCCACCTGGGACCGTAGGGCAGGCCCTGGTTTCCCCCTCCCGGCCCCACCCAGAGGGCTCAAGTCCCACCCAAAGCCCCGATCTGGGCCCTGGCCGCCGGCAGCCTGGCGTCCCCACCAGCGGTCTGACCGGCTGAGGGCCGCCCATGTCTCAGATGGGGAAGCGGGAGGTGAGGCCGAGAGAGGACAAGCTGACCCAGCTCCCCAGGCGGCCCTTCTGCTCAGGCAGGAGTCAAAGGGTCAAGTGACCGCAGCTTCAGGGACAGGATGGGGGCAGGGGACAGGGCCGCCTAGGTCTAGCTCTTAACTCTTTCCTGCCTGCGGCTGGACGAGGGCTCCCCTGATTGGATTTGGGGCCAGGAGACCTAGGGCCCAGAGGAGGACTCGCAGTGGCCGCTGTCCCTCCGACCGGCTGCCAGGGGTCCTAGGCCCCCCTGGTCCAAGGCCGTAGCCCCTGAGGGGCAGGACGAAGCGGCCGCTTTCTGGGGACTCCTGTCCAGCAATCTGGGTCCCCTCCCAAAGGAGGCCCGAGCCAGGCGTCCGGCAGCTGCTGGCCCTGCAGGACGACCCTCCCTCCCTGGGGGGTGCTGGACCCTCTCCACACCCGGGCTTTGCCGGGAAACGCTGGGCTGCCTGCGCACCCCGCTTCCATCGGGGACCCAGGGCAGGAGCCAACAGGCCATGCCCCAGACGGGAAACCCCGCTGGCCTCCAGGGTCACTGCTTATGGGACTGACCCGCAGACCTGGGAGTCCCTCTCAGCGGGGGCCACCACGGGCGGGGGCGGAGGTCCCAGTGGCTTCTGAGCTGACCCCTGTCCCCCTTCAGGGTGACCAAGGCTGTCGCTCACCCACACTGTCTGCCCCACAGAGCCCAGCGCGGGGGAGGCCTGGGGGGCCCCCATCACCCAGGAGAGCAGCGGCCAGCTGGGGCATGACGGAGCCCCTTCTCCAGGTGAGTCCCACAGCAGCCCCGGGGCTCTGGGCGCGAGGGACGGGCTGGGGGGTTGGGGGGGGCAATCAAGTCTGAGGACAGAAATCGCAGCCGAGGGGCCCGGCACAGACAGGACCAAAGCCACCCAGTTCCCGGGAGGGCGCCCCGCCTGGTGCCCGCTGTGCAGCCACTGTCCCTCGGTGGGCACCCCACTCCTGGCCGCTCTGGCAAATGCGGAAATGGAGCCAAGGAGAGGGGACCCGCCCCCAGAGGCCCCAGCGGTGGCTGGGGTTTGGGGGAGCTCCCCCAGGCCTGAGGGGCACTCCAAGGTGGCCGAGTGTCCTGAACAAAGGGGTGCTGACTCGGCCCCCTGCAGGGCTGAAGCTCCGGGTCACACGGGGGCCCAGCGTGACCTCGCGGGAATAAAGGGTCCCCTGGCCTCGGGGGTCATGAGAGCGCCCTCGGCTTAGCTAGGGGCCTGGCCTCCGGTCAGGGGGGCGCTCAGCCTGGTGGGGGGTGTCGCCGTGAGCCAGTGGCCAGTGTGGCCCCACGTGGCCTCCAGGTGCCCGACCAGCGTCTCAGCCCCGCGCCCCGCGCCCCGCGCCCCGCGCCCCGCGCCCCGCGCCCCGCGCCCCGCGGCCGGACTAGAGCGGCGGGAGGGGCGGCGGCGCTCGGAGGCCGCTGTGCGCCAGGAGCCGCGGCTGCAGCTGACTCACTGCCCGGCGGGGGCACCGGCGCTGCGGGGCCTCAGTTTCCCCATCTGCGCAATGGGGCTGGCGGGGCGCGGAGCCCCCCGCGGGGCGGGGCGGGGCGGGCCAGGCGGGGCGGGGCCGGGGCGGGGCCGGGGGCCCCTCGGCGCGGTGGTGGCAGCGGCGGCGCGTGCGCGCCGGGATCGGGCGGTGAGTGCGGAGGGAGCGGGGCGCCGGGCCGGGGTGCGCGGGGGGCGCCGGGGGCCGGGGGCGCGCGCCGCTTGGGCGGGGGCGGGGGAGGTCGGGGACCTGGCCGCGTGCGACGCTGCGGGTTGAGGCAAGCGACGGGGGGAGCCGAGAGGGGCGCGGGCGGGGGCGCCGGGAGCCACCGCGGGGACCCGCCTCCCACCGGCCGGCCGGCGGCTCGGTCTGCAGAATGGGCCCAGCGGCCGCGGGAACGGGCGCCCCCTGCTGGTGGCGGGCGCCGCAGCCCGCACCCCGAAGCCGGGGGGGTCACTCCGCTCGCACCCCCACCGTCGCGAAGCCGGCACAGGGAGCAGGAGGCGGGGGCGGCGGTGGAGGGGCGCATCCCAAGGGGTCCGTCTGGGCTCGCTCCGTCTCCCTTGGGTCCGGACGTGCCGAGCGCCCCTCCGGTGCCAGGGGCGACCCAGACCATCTCCATGCGGGGAGCCAGCCGCGCCCTCTGAGCCCCGCCTCCCTCCCGGCTGGGGGCTCTGGGGTGGGCGGGGGCTCCGGGGTGCGGGCCAGGCGGGGTGAGGGGGGGCGGCGGCGGGCAGGGCTCACGCTGACACTGGAGGACGGGACCCTGTTGCTTAGGGACCTGGAGGCTTGGCCCCCCTGCCCTGCCGCCGGCCAGCAGGGCTGCAACCCCAAAGGGGAATGAGCTCCTGCCAGCCCAGCACAGACTGGGCGGCATGACTTTCAGAAACTGTTTCCTAAAACACGGCCTCGCTAACCAGCTGGAATAGGGGGGCGTCTGCTCGCAGGGCAGGTACGTCTGGGGAGATGGGCCCAGGGTCTCTCGAACCCTGGCATGGCCCTGCCCTGCCCAGCCACCGCTGCCTTCCCCGCCTGCGCCCCAGGCCACCTGTGCCCGAGGCCTGCCCCTCACAGCGCTGCCCCCACACCAAGTCCTGACACCTCCGCCGCCCCGGGCCTGGCGACAGAGAAGAGGGGGTGCAGGGGGGACCCTCCCCCAGCTGCCTTTCCGCCCCGGTGGGCAAGAGTGAGGAGCGAGCTCCCAGCTGAGTGACCACACAGGAACACGGCACCGCCCCCCTCAGCCCGCTGGAGGGCGGGGAGGGCTCGTAGCTGCTCACGTGGTCACCGCTTATGGGACTGACCGCAAAGCCAGGAGGGCCCAGACCCAGGGTGTCCTTGCGGAAACAGCCCCGAGAAGGGCCCAGCCTTTCCTTCTGGGGGCTGGCAAGGGGGACTCCAGCCCTTGGGGCCTCGGGTAGCCCCCGGAACACAGGAGCCCCGAGCTCTCCGGCTCCCCAGGCCCTGGCTGCACAGATGCAGAGCCCCTCCCTGCCCCTGACTGTGCAGACGCCCTCCAGCCCCTGGGTGCGTTGCAGACCATTAATTCCTGGTGGCTTCTCACATTCCCAGGAGTCCTGCCGGGCCTCCTGGCTCCCGTCCCCAACAGGAGAGCCGTGGCCTTAATCCACTGGCATGGGGGGGGGGTGCCCCGGGGCGCTGTCTGGGAGCCTGGGGGCTGTTTGCACGGTACTCCAGTCTGTGAGCCCCCCTAAATGCAGCCCCTACCCCCTCTGAGGCCAGAGCCTCTGTGTGCCCAGTGCCCACACCCTGGGTGGACTCCCACTGCCCGTGGCCGGTTCCCCAGCGGGGACGCTGAGGCCAGGAGGCCCAGGCCAGCTGGGCTGGGGTCCAGCTCTGCCCACTAACCCCCATCTGCAGGCTGGGATTGGGGTGCAGGCGCTCCCCTGCCCTGCCATGGCCAGGAGGCTGCACCCTGCGGGGAGGGGCGCTAGGCGCCCACCTGCCTCAGCGCCTGCCCCGGAGCCTCGATCCTCCGTCCAGCACGAGGCCTGAGGGGTCAGGTGCCTCCGGCCCCGAATGAGGGCGCTGGCTCCGTCCGGCTCCAGCCGTCCCCTGTGGGTCCGGTGGGGTGGGGGCTGTGGGTGGCGGTGAGGGGCTTTGGGGAGGAGCTGGGGTGCCGGGGAGTCTGCACAGGACTCAGGGCCGCGCCTTGTGCCACAGGCCACCCTGAGGAGAAGGCCGTCCCGCCTGCAGGCGGGGCCATGGGGGGCTGCCGGGAGCTGCTGCTGCTGTGGGCCCTGGTGCTGGCGGCGGGCGGCACGGAGCTCGTGTACAGGCCTGGGTGAGCCCCCCCCCCGCCCCGCAGCCCCCTCCCCAGGTTCTTGGGGTCCCAGAGCTGGGAGGGTCCCGGCTCCGAGAGCCCCCGCTGACTCACCCCCCCCCTCCAGCCGCCGGGTGTGTGCCGTTGGCGTTCCCCAGGGTCCCGTGACCGAGTCCTTCGTGCAGCGTGTGTACCAGCCCTTCCTCACCACCTGCGGCGGGCACCGAGTCTGCAGCACTTACCGGTGAGTGCCCGCCGCTGCGCGTGCGCCCGGCGGCGGCGGCGGGGGGGTGGGGGGGTGGGGAGCAGTTCACCCCGAGCCGGGAAGCCGGGCCAGGGCAGCAGAAGGGCTCCCCAAGGCCACGCAGAGCGGGTGGCGGACTGACCTGCTGACTGTGGGGGTGAGGGTGCCGTGGTGCCCTCAAACATCAGGCCTCGCTCATCTCTCCCCCCTCGTTTTTAGAGGGGTCCCCATCCTGTGTGCCTCCCTCCATGTTGGGGTGAAAATCCCACCCCCACCCTGGCACCACTGGCTTCAGGTTCTGTCCCTGGGGTGATGCCACCTCCGTTGCCCAGGTCCTGCCCTCAGGGCTCCCGTGGGCACCCCTCTCCCTGGCAGCCCCGCGGTCACCGCTGGAGGGCGTATCTGTCCCCACCAGGCCGTCCCTCCGCCTGTGGCCCTGCGAGGGACGCGCATCCCCAGTTCTCGGGGTTGGAGAGGCGCCTTAAAAACATCTCGTGTTCTGTCGGGCTCTCTGAGTCGCGGGGCCCTGAGCCCAGTGAGGGGAGAGTCCTCGTCCGTGGCGCGGCTCGGTCCTCCCCCAGCTGCTGGCCGGGCTCTGTACTTACAGCCCCGCTCCAGGCCGCGCTCAGGTCCCAGCTCAGAGGTTCCCGTGAGGCAGGTGGGCCGCAAGGGGGCAGGGAGCACCCTCAGCAAGTCGGAGAGACCAGCGGGTTCTGCACTGACCTCGGGGACCCCGGGGCTGCCCCCGCCCTGTGCCAGGCAGAGCCGGCTTCCTGCCGCCTGAGTCCCACTCAGCCCCGCAGCACAGGGCGGGCCATGGCTGTGCGGGCCCTAACCGCTGTCCCTGGGGAGGAGCAGCTCTGGGGACCCAGCAGGTGGCCTTGTCCACTCGGGGAGACTGTGGTGTGGCTTCAGAGGCTTAGACCAGGAAGGCAGGGGCCTGGGGTGGGGGCGCCTACAGGCGTCTGGGGGAAGCTTGACCTGACCCCAGGAGCCCCGTGAGGGTGGGCCCCTCTGAGTGGCTCCTCCCCCCCTGCCCCCAGAACCATCTATAAGACCGCCTACCGCCGCAGCCCCGGGCCGGCCCCCGCCAGGCCACGCTACGCCTGCTGCCCCGGCTGGCAGAGGACCCGCGGGCTCCCCGGGGCCTGTGGAGCAGGTGAGCCCCGCCCCTGCGTTGGCGAGAACCGTGGCCGGTGAGGCAGCCACTGTCCCGCCCCGGCACAGCCCCTGCTCTCCTCTCAAACCCGAGCCCCCCGCCTCTTTGCTGCACGACACCCCTTCCAGCTGCCACTCACTTCCCGGGGCCCGGGGACTCTCCTGAGTCAGTGACAGCCCCCCTCCCCCCCACAGCAATATGCCAGCCGCCGTGCCAAAACGGAGGGAGCTGTGTGCGGCCGGGACGCTGCCACTGCCCGGCTGGGTGGCAGGGAGGCAGCTGTCAGACAGGTGAGGCTGGTCCCCCACGGGGAGGGCCCTCGGGGTGGCCCCTGCCTGACACCCCTTTCCCACAGACGTGGATGAGTGCAGTGCCGGAGGGGGCGGCTGTGCCCAGCGGTGTGTCAACACGGCGGGGAGCTACTGGTGCCAGTGTTGGGAGGGGCACGGCCCCTCTGCGGACAGGGTGGCCCCGAACCCCACCAGAGGTAAACTGCCCACCTGCCCCCCCTTGCTGCTCACTGGGGGGCCGGGCGGCAGGGGCCGTCCTCAGAGGAGGGGCTGGCGGCGGTTGCCCTGGGCTCTGGGGGAGGGTTGCTGGGGGCGTCTCGGCCGAGGAGGAGGAGGCCCGCCGCCCGCCGGGCGCCAGGAGACCGCACTCGCTGGCGACGGGCCATTATTACTTTTGGTACGCGCTGTGACACTTCAAACTCGTACCGTGAGTAATAATGCGCCGTCGGCAGCCCGGCACCAGGAGCACGTCACGGACTCGGCGGGGACCTGCCAAGGGGCTGGCGGGCGGGGTTGTCTGCCCAGGGCCACCCCAGACCTCCAGGCCGGCCCTGGGAACCCAGCCGAGGGGAGGGGGTCACCACACCTGGGCAGGGGCCCCGACTCAGCCCCGCGTCTCCCCAGGAGTGGACAGGGAGGTGCAGGAGGAGGTCCAGAGGCTGCGGTCCCGGGTGGACGTGCTGGAGCAGGTGAGGCTGGCGGGGCCGGGGCCGGGGCTGGGGCTGGTGAGGCTGGCAGGGCTGGGGCTGGGGGCTGGGGCTGGGGCTGTCGGCTCTGTTCACTGGGGAGGCACCCCGATACTGACAGCCCAGGGGGCCCCTGGACCTGGGTTCCTTGCCGGGCGGGGCAACGGGAGAGGACGGGGACCCCACAGGAGGGGCCGAGAGCTCAGCCCCATCCCTTCAGGCCACAGAGAACCTGAACCCAGGTCCTGCTCACCCGCCTTTGCCCCTGGGGGGACAGGGTCCTGTGGGCCTTCCCACCGGCCATCGGCCTGACACCCGACACGCTCCCGCTGAGGACCTGGGCCCCGCTGGCCCGGCTGTGCCCACGGGCTTCTGGCTCCCCTGGCGCAGTCGCTCCCCCTGGTGGCCGCCCGGGGCCCTGCAGCTAGAGCTGCGGCTGGGGCCGGGGCCAGCAGAGCCCTTGGTGGGCTCAGCAGTTTTCCTAAGGCCTGTGGGCGCCCCGCCCTGACCCCGCCTCCGCCCTGACCCCGCCTCCACCCTGACCCCCGCCCTGACCCCGCCTCCACCCTGACCCCCGCCCTGACCCCGCAGAAGCTGCAGCTGGTGCTGGGCCCCCTGCACAGCCTGGCCTCGCGGGCGCTGGACCACGGGCTCCGCGACCCCGGCAGCTTCCTGGCCCACTCCTTCCAGCAGCTGGACCGCATCGACTCCCTGAGCGAGCAGGTCTCCTTCCTGGAGGAGCAGCTGGGGTCCTGTGAGTGCCTGAGCCCCCCACCCCACCCTCTACTCCCCACCCACAGCGCCCCCGGGAGCCTGAGCTGCCCTGAGCGGGGCCAGTCTGTGCCCACAGGCCGACGGAGGGGCACATGGGGCTGACCTGGCAGGCGGTGGGAGCAGTGACCTCTGACCTCGGCCCTCACCCTCCCGCAGGTTCCTGCAAGAAGGAGCTGTGACAGGCCCCCCCACTCTGCACTGCACCCCTCTCCTGGGAGGAAGCCCCACCTCTCACAGAGGGAACAGGGCAGGGCGGGCCGAGGCATCCTCCTGTGAATTCAGCCCCTGCACCCGGCAGGCCCGTGCCCAGGGGAGGTACGACAGCTCCCTGCCCAGAGCCTGGGGCCACTGACCAGGCAGCCTGTCCGCTGGGAGCCCCACCCCTGACCTTTGTCAGAATAAAATGAGACTTGAAGAGCTGCCGTGTCTGTGGCTGGATTGTGGGGGGGCAGTTGTGTGCTGGCCGGTGGGAGGGAAGGGGGTGGCCACAGGGCGGGGGGGGCTCCAGCCCACTGGGCCCACCCAGGTAGGGTCTCAGTCCCCCTCCAAAAGGGGCTGGAGCAGTGGCTTCTGGGAAAGTGACACAGGCCAGAGACGCTGCCTCCTGGTGACAAGGTGGCCCACCCCTCGCCAGTGGCCAGAGAGCAACCTTCAGCCTCCTTCCCCAGTGCCTGCCAGGCCTCGGGGCGCCGCTGCCCCCTTCAACTGTGGCCCAGCCCTGGAAGGTTGGGGAGTTGGAGGGCTCCCACCCCAGGCCCTGGGGAGGAGGCCCGCAGCCTGGAAGACCCCGTGCGCTGCCCGGCTGGGCCCTCCTGTGGCCCTGAGGCAGCCCTGCCCATCCTCCGAGTGACCACAGCTCACCAGGCACTTGCAAGAGTCCATTTATAAAAACAACGCTGTGCACCCCTGCTGGTGGTTCAATGGTTAGCGTGCCTGCCCTCGGATGGAAGAGTCCCAGGTTCGGTTCCCGGTCAAGGGCAGGCACCTCGGTGACAGGCTCACCTCGCAGCCCCGGTCGGGGGGCGCGTGGGGGTCGGGGGCGTGTGGGAGGCAACCAGCCGCCGTTTCTCTCTGTCACTGCCCCTCCCTCCCACTCTCTGAAAATCAATGGAAAGAATATCCTGGGGAGGATTAACCACACAGAAAAGCCGCGTGCAGTTCTGACTCAGTATTCGCTCCCCATGGCCTCTCCCAGCCTGATGCAGGCAGGGGCGTCCGCGCGGGCCCGTGTGGGGGCCCTGCCCTCAGAGCTGGGGGAGGCCCGGCCGACCCTGCGGGGACATGGGCAGCCGGGACCTGAGGCCGGGGCCGAAGGACAGCGCCGGCCGCAGGGCTGGACGCGGGAGCGGGTGTTGGGCGGCCCCGGCGGGGCAGGCCCGGGCCCTCTGTCCATCCCCTGCCCCCGGTCCCGCGGCTGCGGCGCGGTTACTGGGCGGGCTGGGCGGCCGGCTCCGGGGCGGCCCCGTTCTCCTGGTGGGGCTTGGACAGGCGCAGGAAGGCGGAGCGCATGGCGCGGTGGCAGGTGTCCATGAGCTCGGGGATGTCGTCCGCCGTGAGGCCGCTGGTGGGGATGGCGTCCAGGACCTCCACCTTGATGGTGCCTGCGGGCGGGGCGGGCGTGAGCGGCCTGGGGGGCGGCCCACCGTCCCTGCGGCGGCCTCTTCTCAGCCCGGGGCCAGCCGAACCCTCCTCCTGCCGCACGGCCCTGCGACCCCCCCCTCGGTGGCTGGTTTGCAGCTACAGTAACTGACCCGGGCGCGCTGGCTCCTGAGTGCAAGTCGGGGTCGGGGTCGGGGTCGGGGTGGGGGCAAGTGTGCCTCCCTCTCAGCACCACCCAGGCCCAGAGCTCCTCCCCCCAGAAGGTGCCCGTGCCCCTCCCCGGCAGCCCACCCCGTTCCATGCCATCCTCGGGGTCCTCCCCCGCTGCCCTTCACACCTTCCCACCTGGGGACCAGGTGCAGGGTCTGGAGCAGTGGTTCTCAACCTTCTGGCCCTTTAAATACAGTTCCTCATGTTGTGACCCAACCACACAATTATTTTCGTGGCTACTTCATCACTGTCATGTTGCTACTGTTATGAATCGTCATGTAAATATCTGAGATGCAGGATGGTCTTAGGCGACCCCTGTGAAAGGGTCGTTCGACCGCCAAAGGGGTCGCAACCCACAGGTTGAGAACCGCTGGTCTGGAGGGAAGGGCAGAGGCCCCCAGCTCTGAGGCCCATGGTGTGGGGGTGCCTGGAGGCTGCTGCCCTGGGGGTGGGGCCTGGCCCGGAAGCCCCCTCGGCCAGGAGCTGCCCCCGCTGAGCCCGAGCTGTGTGCACAGCCTGGGCCCGTGTGTGTGAACTTGGACCCAACCCACCTGCTGGGGCCTCGGTTTCCTCACTAGGACATGGCCCAGGACCACGCACCCCAGGCCCTGCCAAGACTCTAGCTTCCGCCCTCCCCCCCGTCCCTCCCTGCCCCCAGTGGTCTCTGTGCCGCAGGGTCTGGCCACAGCAGCCCCGGCAGTGGGAACTGTCCTCTGCGAGGGGCCCGGGCGCAGCGGGCACAGGCCGCGTGCGCAGGCGCTACCTGAGGTGAAGAGCTTCGTCCTGGGGTTGTAGAAGGAAGAGAAGCTGGAGTACACCACGGGGACGATGGGCACCTGTGCGCAGGGAGACAAGCATCCTGAGCGGGGCCGATCCCCCCTTTCCCAAGGGCGAGCTCCCGGGGGGCCTGCCTTACCACCTCGCCCGGGGTTGCCCCCAGCACCCATGGCTGCCAGCCACGCGCTCTGTCCCGCCTCAGCCCTGCCCCACGCTGAACCCCAGGCCGTACACTCATTCTGTACTCCTTCGCCCACGTGTCGCCACCTCCAGGAAGCCTTCCTAGGTTGGCACATGTCCACCTGATTCAGATCTGTGTCCCCCACTGCGTCCTAAGATTTCCTAAGGGGACAGGGTCCTGACCACCCTCCCCAACTTCCCCCCCATCCCAGGAAGGCGGGGGAGGGAGGCAGCACCAGCAGGGGAGGGGGCAGGGCCGGCTGGTGCTCCTAGAAACCACCAGGATCAAGTCCACCGGTGCCTGCAGTGTCGGAAATGGCGCCTGGGCTAATCATTAACCCTGCGGTTGGGGAGCCCTCCCCTCTCCCCGCGCACTGGGCACCGGCGGAGCTCTGGGGGGCAGGCTGGGAACCCAGGGAGCCACCGTCTAGCAGGCCCCCGAGGGGAG
This sequence comes from Myotis daubentonii, assembly GCF_963259705.1. Lineage (NCBI taxonomy): Eukaryota > Metazoa > Chordata > Mammalia > Chiroptera > Vespertilionidae > Myotis > Myotis daubentonii. The sequence continues at coordinate 81,196,314 of NC_081850.1, read as the reverse complement.
GTGGAGGGCGATGACAGGAAATGATGCCCGTCCCCCTGGCCGAGGCTGTGGCTGCCCCGGTCCCAGCACCACCACCTCCTTTCCCACAACCCCTCCCCCATGCCACCAGCTAAGGGAAGTGACATCAGCCCCAGGCACCCGGCAGGGTGCCCTCCACCTCCTGGCTCGGGGGGGGGGGGGGGGGGCGGGGGGGCACAGGCCCAGCGGGTGGGAGAGCCTCGCTTAGACGGAGCTGGGATCACAGTCTAGGCTTGGCCCCCAGCCTGGGGCTCCGCCACCCACCTGCCAGCGTCTGCACCCCCATGGCATTAGCCGGCGGGAGGAGGGTTGGCAGGAAAGGGGGGCTGGCAGGAAAGGGGGTGGCTTTGCTCAGGGCCAGCACTAGGGGGGCGCGAGAGGCCACCCATCACAGGTGGAAGATAGACAAGCCGCCACCCACACCCTGACCCCAGTGGGCAGGGGATAGCCGCCCCAACCCTGATAATATTTCCCCACGTGAACCTCAGCACAGGGCAGGGGTGGGGCCTCACCCCCCCGGAGACCCAGCCCCGATCCAGGGCACCTCTGGGACAAACCGCCCCTCCCAGAAAAGCACCCTCCGCATCAGGGCAGGGCCCAGGAGGCAGGTCCGCGAGCGCCAGAGGCTCCCGCCTAACCTGGCAGTCACCGCCAAGCCCAGCTCCGCGCCCCCCACCCCCACCCCGCTGCCCCGGGGGGGCGTCCCTCCGCACCTGGGCCTGGACCGCCAGGTAGAAGGCGCCTTTCTTAAAGGGCAGCAGGTCCCCGTTGTCGTTTCGCGTGCCCTCGGGGTAAATCCACACTTTGAGCTGCAGGGAGAAAGGAGGCAGCTGTGGGAAGGGGTGGGGGTGGGGGGAGGCCGTGCTCCCCTCCTGTGGAGCCCACGGCTCGGTGGGGACCCCCAACAGCACAGCCCTGCTTCCTGCCTTCCCGCGTGCATTGCAGACAGGCACCGATGATGTGCATTTTGTTTGTTTATTTGTTTTTAATATATTTTTATTGATTTCAGAGAGGAAGGGAGAGGGCGAGAGAGAGACACATCAATGATGAGAATCATGGACCGGCTGCCTCCTGCACACCCCCTACTGGGGATGGAGCCCGCCGCCCAGGCCTGTGCCCCGACCGGGAATTGAGCCCTGACCTCTGGGTTCACAGGTCGACACTCACCCCCTGAGCCGCACAGGCCGGGGCTGCCGATGTGGCTTTTACGCCAAGGGGGCTGCCCGGTGGGGCTGCTCTCACGCCTGCCCCGTCCCGCCCCGCAGGCCCAGGCCCCACTCACGTTCTCGCGGGTCATGAGCTCGCCCACGTCGGCCATCACGCTCATGGCGGTGCTGGAGCGCTGCCGGTTGATGAAGAAGACGCCCCCCAGGTACATGATCAGGCCCACGGAGCCCGTGAACAGCAGCTCCCGCTTGGCGATCTGCACGCAGCGTGGGGGCAGGATCTCCATGAGGCCTGTCGCGTGGTCACGGGGAGGAGGGGGGGTTCAGACCTGGGGCCGCCACCCCAAGGAGCAGGGAGCGGCCCTGCGCCCGGACCACCCACCGGCTCGCCTCGGGTCTCGCCTGCCCGCCGGCCGGCCGGCCGGCCACCCGGGCGAGTCATTTAGCCGCGAGCCGGCCTCCTGCCTGGAAGGGAGGGGTGGACAGAGCGCCCGGCTGTCGGCGAGAGGGGGCCCTGGGTCCCCAGTTCGAGGCCTGCGTCAGCCCCTCCCCGCCAGCTCCGCTGGGCCCGCCTCCACCCCACCTCCCAGGGGACCAGGCCCGCAGCCCCGCGCCTACCCATCATGTCCAGGATGCTCTGGTGGTTGGACACGATGACGCAGGGCCGGTCTACCCACAGCCGCTGGCGGCCCTTCACGTCGAAGCGGAGGCCGTACAGGTACTTGAAGGACCGGACGAACCAGCTGATGATGCTGAGGGGAGAGGGGGACGGTGCTGGTGAGCGGAGGTCTGCTGGGAGGGGCACAGGAGACACCGGGGACCCCTCGCTCGCGGGCTGGCTCCAGGCCCTGCGGCCTTTCCCTCCAGGGGACCGTGGAGGCTGCCCTGCCTCCCGCCATCGCGACCAGACAGGAGGGAGGCTGGCCGCTGGGGGCAGATGCCCAGCGAAGGGGGGCCCTGCTTCCCCGTCTGCATCCCAGGGGCCGCCCAGTCCTCTGCCCGCACCCCTGCCCGCTCAGCAAGCGGGGACCCGGCTGGAAGGGCCCGAGCCCACACCCTCCAGGGGCCGCGACCCCTCGGGGAGGTGACAGGCCCCTCAAAGCCCGCCGGCACCAGGAGGTGAGCGTTGGCACCGAGGGGAGCACGTGAGCAGCTAACGCTACTTCTGAGCCCATGGAGGCCCGGGCGGCGCCATGTGGGCAGCGCCCCGGCTCCACCCCTCGGGCCGCGCCAGCCTCGGGGCAGGGCCAGGTCCTCCCCAGAGAAGACCCGGCGGGAAGGTGGCCTCCCCGCGTCACGGTCACAGATACGGTCACGGCCACGGCCACGGCCACGGGGAGAGAGAGCTGTGGAGTCGCTGCCGCGCCTCACGGAGCCCCACAGAACAACCGCGGGGACAGCGGGCACGTCTCCTTGTCTGGCATTGCAGAAGGGGAAACCGAGGCTCAGGGAAGGCGCAGCCGTTAGCCCAGCCGGGCCTTTCCCCTCAGAGCTGTCAGCCTCGGCCGGCTCAGCGGCACCTGCCGCGCGCCCTGGGGAGCCGCCGGCCTGGGCACCTCGGGTCCCTCCGTTCCCTCACCCGCCAAAGGCAGCGTCTCGGGTCTCCGTGGGCCCAGAGGGGGCGAGGGGAGGACCAGGCAATTCACAGAGCAAAGGTCACGGCCCCAGGCCTGGTCGGGGCACAGGCCCGGTGAGGGCTCCATCCCCGGGGGGGGGGGGGGGGGGGGGCGGGGAGCATGCAGGAGGCAGCGATCAGTGATTCTCTCATCATTGATGTCTATCTCTCTCTCCCTCTCCCTTCCTCTCTAAAATCAATAAAAACATTTTAACAAAACAAACACATAAATGTCCAACACACGTGGAGAGAGCCCCATCTCGCCGGGAAGAAGTGCCAGTCAAAACAGGAACGCCGCTCCCCCGGGGCACAAAGGAAAGGTGGCAGGCGCATGGTGTTGGGAAATGGCCTCTACGCCCGCCCCCAGCCTCTCTGCCCAGCCGGGTGGCGCCCTCAGGACCGGAGGCTCAGGGGGGACCGCATTCGGGGTGATCGGGAGCTGCAGGGGGCGCTCCAGGCAGCAGCCCCACACTGCCACGGGACCTGCACTCCCACGGCTGAAAGCCCACGGCCGGACTCCGTGAGCCGAGGGGAAGGCCTGGCGTCCTCCACGTGGGGCGCTCCCCCGATCCCGTGTCCCCGTTCCCACGGTTCCCTGCGGACACGGTGGGGAGGGATGTGTGGTCACTTCCACAGCAGGCATTTCCGAGTACCCACCCTGTGCCCCGGGCGGAGAAGCCAGGTGGTGGGGACGGCCCCTCCCTGACCTCTGCTGTACCCGACAGTCACCCCACAGGCCATGCACTCACCATACCCACCCGGCAGGTGACAAAGGTGAGGCTCCGCAGTTAGGTGACCTGCCCACGGCCACATAGAGCTGGGAGCCAGGACAGCCAGAGCCCACCTCTCAACCAGGGGCTGGGGCAGCGGCTCGGGGACGGCAAGGGGCCCAGCTCCCAACGGCAAGACTCCACGGCTCCTCCAAGCCCCCCACCCACCAGCAGCAGGCGGGGTGCTCTGCCTCTCTCCTAGTGGGAACCCAGCAATGTCACCTCGACGGCCCCTGCCCAGCCTCCCCCTGCGCCAGCCTCCACCGCCCGCAGCAGCGCTGGCCTGGGACATGGTCACACAGCCCCAGTCCCTGTCCCACATCCTCCAGCCCCCAAGTCATGACCCTGTGTCCCCAAAGGAGGCCACAGGGTGAAGCCATGGTCGCCTGAAGACCAAGCGCCCAGGAGATGGGTAGGGTGCCCAGCAGTGTTCTAGAAGCATTGCCCCGGGGGTGACTGGGGTGGGCTTCCCAGGCAGGGCAGGCGGCTCCAGAGCAGGCTCCTTCCTGGGGGTTTTTCAGGAGCCGCTGCTGCACCGCAGACCCCGCCATGAACATCACAAGCTCTTCTGGGGCCCGTGGGAGCCCAGAGGGGCCTCCTGGGACACGTGCGCTCGGCTGAGGACACCTGGGCCGCTCAAGCTCTCGGTCAGACAGACCCTTCTCACCCGCGGTGAACCTGGGCAGTACACTTGCCCTCCCTCAGTGTGCAGAGGGACTGAGCTCGGTGAGGCTGGGGTCCCGCGGACAAGGGGGGCCCTGGACGGACAATACACAGTGGCTGTGAGGACAAGGCCCCGGCAGAAAAGAGCCCAAAGTGAATGGGAGCAGATTCCGCCCCCCACCCCTGCCCTCCACTCCGGGAGGCTGGGAGGCAGTTCAAGGCCAAGCCAGGCTACCTGTGACCTTTGCCCTCAGCCTTAGCTGTTTTGGCCAAGGTGTGCCCGCCCTGGGCCAGCCCCCAGAGCCAGGGAGGTGGTGGCACTCACGTGGGGGCAGCCCCGCCAGGAGGGCAGCAGAGCCCCGATCTGCTCCGGGGACGGGAGGCCCCAGCAGCGCCACCTGCCAGAGTTGGGGTGTTTTCCAACAAGTGTCATGTGAGCTGGGGCACCAGGAGGGGACAAGAACCGGGGTGTGTGGGGTGCAGAGGCCCAGGTGCTGAGAGGGGGTGTGCAGAGGGGACTCTGGGGAAGCCCTCCAGCCCACGTCGAGGAGCGCCTCGGGGGCTGCTGGGAGCTCCAGTCCCGGGCCCAGGGGAGAGCTGGTCCCAGCAGAGCAAGGGTGGCTGTCCCTTCGAGGCCAGGCACCGCCCCAACCCTCCCCCCACAAGGGCCACATAGGCTCCGGCAGCTCTGGCTCAGAGGCTGGTCATTCTGAGGTCAAACCTGGAGCAGCATCGACAAGCCCCCGGGCCAGTGTGGCCCACCCCCTCCTCGATGTTTTGCGTGGACACAGCCCACACAGGCCCAGCCCCGTACCGCCCGCCGCTCCTGCAGCTCAGCGCCGGGCCCCGGGGCGTGGCCACAGGGTGGACGCAGAAGCATGTGGTCCAGGCCTCAGGACCCTGTGGTGGCCGCGGGCCCTGAGAACAGCGGGCAGAGGAGCTGGGCGCTACCTGGCCTCGGGCCGCCTGCTGGGGCTACTGTGATGCAGGAGAGAGTTAACTCTGGTTAAGCCGCTCTTGGGGTTTCCTGATCCTCAGCTAAACCCGACCCCACCGCACGGCCTCCCTGGCCTCCACCTTCCTCCCTGTCAAATGGGCGCGATAGGACACCCGTCTCGCAGGACGAGGGAAGCGGCTGCGCACAGGCACCCCCAGCCCCCAGCCCGAGGGCCCTGGGTCTCAGCCTCAGCCCCCAGCCCCGTCACGGCTCCCAGCTCCCTCAGAACTCCAGGCTAAACAGCAGGGGCCCCCTGGGTGCCCACACAGAGCACACAGTGGGGCGCAGGACATGGGCGCTGGGGGGCAGGCAGCACAGCGAGGGCTGGGATTGGAGAGAACGGCACCCGGGGACTCAGAAACTAGAGGGGCAGCGGCTCAGCCCCCCACACCTCCACCTCCTCCTCCTCCTGGGCCCGGACCAGCCCCTGGGGCGACCAGCACCTCCTCATTCTCCACATCCTCAGCCCGCACAGCCACATCCCTCTGCAAACTCAGGTGCACAGTCCCCCGCCTGCCGTGGGGGCGTCATCACTGGGACCCACCCCTGTGGGGTCTGGGGTACAGGCTGTGGGTTCTGGGCCCCAGGCCCCCTCCTCCCTATGGAGGACAGCGCCTGCCCTTCTGGCCCCTTGGCCGAGCCTGAGTCTGGGGGTTCCCCCGGGGAGGGAGGGGCGGAGGGCTCCCGCCAGGCGCCATCAGGGCCCCCAGGGTCCCGAGGAGGACACCCCGCTGCACAGAACCTCAGGGGAGGCTGGGGCCCACGTGGGGCCCGGGGCTGAGGAGCGCCCACCCAGGCGGCCACGGCCAAGGCCGGCCAGGGCCCCAACCACCGCTCAGAAACTTCGGACTTGACCCCTTGACCCGGGGAAGCAGCTCTGAAGTGCAGGTTCCTCTTGACAGAGCCAGTGGGGCCTTTTAACAGACAAGGGAGCTGCTTAGCAAGAGGCCACCTGATGACACGGGGGCCGGGAGGGGGGAGGGGAGAGGGGAGGGTCGCCTTCCGGGACCTGTCACTCTTGCTGGAAACCAGCTCTGAGCACAGCTCCCCTGCACCCCAGGGCCCTTCCTGCCTCTGAACCAGACAGGCCAGCGCCCGGGCCTGGCTCCGGGCAGCACCCTGACCCAGCACCCTCTCCTGCACCTCCAGGCCCAGCCGGGCCCGTCCAGGGTGCAGGCAGCTGGGAGCCTCCCTGCAGAGCTGCACGCAGACTGGGGCAGCACCCTGGGGCGGCGGCCCAGCCCCGGGACCTACTGTTCCTGAAAACAGCCCCCGCCCTGCCCGCCCAGAGGACACTCGCCTGGGAAGAGGGTGGCTGGACGGGCCTCCCCGGGCCTGGCTCCTTAAGACACTGCCTGGGCCATGGGGGCAGCAGCGGGGGCATAGTCTCCCTGAGCACCCCCACTTGGAGCCCCCTATCGGTCACTAATCCCTGAAGACGGGGCCTGGACCCACGGGGCGAGGGCTGGTCCGGGCGCACTGGCCTGCCCGGGACAAGGACAGACGGCGGAGGCCAGGACCCCTCACCCACTGCCCTGTGGCCACTGGGTGGTGGGGGGCGCGGCCAGTGTCCCCACACAAGGTCACAGCCAAGAGGCTATTGCAAAACCCACAGCAGCGTGAGCCACACACAGCAGCGCCCGCTTCAGGAATGGGGTGAGCTCTGCGCAGGGGCAGCACCGCAGCCAATGAGGTTCATTCCAGGCGCGTTTATTGCTAATCGGAAAAAAAAGAAACGGGGTGAAAGGGCACGAGGGAGCCCCTCTCTGCAGCCCCGCCCCAGCCTTTGACCCCGAGCGGCCATGGGCTCCTCTGTCCGCTGCCAGCGGCCCCTCCACGCCCTGCCCTCGCCCCAACGCGCCGCTCCCAGAGGAAAATTCCAGCCGCCACCCTTCCTTCCCCGGACCGAGGCGGGACCCCAAGGGCCAACCCTGGCCTCCCCATCCCAGAGCCTCCCCTTCCAGGGCAGCGGAAGGACACGGAGGAGGGACCGGGGACCAGGTGCCAGGTAGGCGGGAGGCGGGGTGCAGAGGCGGGGCGTCAGGTGCCCCCGCGCTCACGGCCCAGCAGGGGGCGGTGTGGCGCCGTCCCGGCCTCGGTTTCCCCGCGTGGCCCGGGCCCTTCCTCCGGCAAAGCAGCTGCGCCACCTCCGCCCGGCACCCCGCTCCCCGCACGCCCTCGGCCGGGCGCAGGGACGCGGCGGCGCCGGAGGCCGAGCCCCGTTTGAAGCCGTCAGGGCCTCCCGGGCAAGGGCGCGGGGGCATTGTGACGCCAGGTCCCGGGGCCCCTGCGCTCCCCGCCGGCCGCCGCCCGAGCCGCCTCCCCTCCGCGCGCGCCCGGAGCCCGGAGCCCGGGGAGGCGCGGGCGGGGCAGGAAGGAGGGAAAGGAGAGAAGAAAGTTGGGGAAGCGGAAGCCGGCGCCCGGGCGCCCCCCCGCCCCGCCCGCCGGCCCGGCCCCTCCCGCCCGGCCCCCTTGCCTCATGTTCTCCACCGTCCGGCCGCCGTGGCGCAGCAGACAGACGACGGCGGCCACGGCGGAGACGCAGAGGCAGAGCGCGCAGTACAGGCTGATCTTGGCGTAGAAGCGGGCCGCGCGGCTCAGCTGCACCAGCAGCAGCAGCAGCAGCAGCGCCGCCGTCAGCCACGGCCAGAGCTCCATGGCGGGCGCTCCCGGCGCCCTCGGGGCCCCGACGGCCTGGCTCCGGCTCCCCGCCCCGGGCTCCGCCTCGGGCTCCCGCCTGAGCTGCGGCCGCGGGCGCGAAGCCGACTCCCGGCTGCCGGCGGCTGGCCCCGGTCCCCGCCCCGCCCGCGCCCCTTATTGCGAGGACCGAGGGGCGGGGCGGGCGGGCGGCGCGGGTGGGGAGAGGAGAGCGCCTAGGTGCGGCGCGCCCTCCGCTCCCGCCCCGCCCCGCCGCCCGCCCGGGCCCGCCCCGCCCCCGCCCCGCCCCGCGCCGCGCCCCCTTTCCGCCGCCGGGTCACCTAGCCTCGGGCGCGCGTCCCCCTCCCGGCCCCCGCGTCCTGGCCGCCGGGTCGCTGGGACTGTGGCACCGCCCCCCACAGGCTGGGCCTCTCCGCCGCCGGGTGTCCCGGCCCCCAGCGCCCGCCGCCCTCTGCCGCCGTCGCCCCGGAGCCCAGACCACAGCTCCAAAGGCGGCACCAGGAGGCGGCCGCCCTCGCCAGCCGGTGGCCACACAAACAGGCCCTTGGACCGCACTCGAGTGACGAAAGGCCACTGCCCGTCGGGAACCCTCGGGCAATTCCAGGGAGACCCAGCCGGCCTTTGGGCGACCTCCCCTGAGGGTCCTGGGGGGCGCACCCCAGTTAGGAGGGGGAGCAGCCGGAATGGGGCGTGTTTCTGGGCGGGCGAGGGTGCCAGCTCCGTGCCAGGAACTGTCACCCGGCTGCTCCTGGGGCCGGGCCAGTGGCAGCTACCAGGCAACTGTGTCCACATCAGCTCGGCGATCGGCCAGCGAGGCCTGAGGACGGAGCAGTTCGCCTGGCCGGCGGGGTGGGACTTCACCCGCCTCTCCCTCCTTCCAAAGGCTGAGGTGACCTGTGGCTGGAATGAGTCACTGACGACACCCCCCCCCCCCTTCCTCCTGGGACTGAGCGGGGACTCTGGCCCTGGCAGGTGGGGCCGTCCGGGCTGAGCAGGCTCACAGGTGGCAGCTGTGCCCGGCACCGAGGGCGGGGCCTGTTGGCTGCACCTGCAGGCGCTTTGCAGTGAAGCGCTCCCAGCAGCCTCTGGGTGGGTCTGCGGTCCATCTGGCCATCGCTTTGTATCAGTTTAAAGAGACCACTTGTTGAAATCAGAGAAAGACAAGTGTCACATGATCACACTCACATGTGGAATCTAAGTCATAAAACACGGATGAACGAGTGGCTGGAGACGTGGGAGCTGGGACAGTGGGAGGGAAGGCGGGTGGGAGGTGGCCAACCAGCCAAGGGACCCTGTAGCGTCTTGCGTGGCTGTGGCCACAGACCAGGGTGGGGAGGGCTGGGGGGCGGGCTGGAGGGCTAAGGGGGGAGGGGGAAGGGGACATATGTAATATTTTCAACCACAAAGAATTCTTTTAAAAAACAAAACAAAAAAATAAAGAGACCGCTTGTCCATTTTTCCACAGCGGAGCCCTGGAGGAGCCCGGAGGACTTGCCGCCCCTGGGCAGGCGGCAGTGCTGGAGCGATGCGGCGGGTGCGGTGGGTGCGGGTGGGTGCCCTGCAGCCAGTGGTCTGCGGGGAGCGGGCAGGGCCAGAGGGTGGGCTGGCCAGGCCGGCTTCTCGCAGGAGGGGGAGCAGCACCTTAGGGTCAGTACGGGGTGGGTGGGACCAGGCCTCACCAAGCTCAAAAAGGGCTGCGCTACCCGGCCCCCCACCCCCCCATCACTCCCTCCCGGCCTTGCCCGCCTCACACTTCCCACCACTTCTGGATCCTAGTTGTACTTGGGGGGGCGGGGGAGGGCTTGCTGTCCCCCTCCACTGGGAGGGCCACCCCATTGGGACCTGTCTGTCCTGTTCACTGGTGTATGACCAGCAGGAGAACCATCGATGCCTGGCACAGAGTGGGTGCTCCATAAAGGCTCCTCCAGAGCCCAGGCGCCCCCACTTCACGGATGGGAAACCGGGGCTCCCAGAGCTGACCCTCACCGGGCAGGAAGGGACGGGAGGACGCTGACCCCACCGCCGGGTCCCACGCCCACTGCCCTGGAAGACTGCCGGCCCTGGGCAAGCTGCCCCGTCCCCGCGCCCCGGGCTGCGGTTCCAGAGAGGCTGTTGCATCCTCAGACGGATGAGAGGCGTTGCCCAACAACACCTCCTTCCCCAGTTCCACCCTCCCCTGGGGACATGTGGAAAGAAAACGTCCGCTTTTCCTCCGACAAGAAGGGGAGGCCGGGCCTGGGCCTGCAGAGGCCAGCGGAGGGGTCCCAGGCCCGAGACAAATCTCCAGTATTTGACTGTGACACTCCACTTGGGAGCGAGCGGACAGTGTCCCTGTTTCTAGAAGCGGAAGCCTGGAGAACCTTCTGGGGCGGCGGAGACGCTGAGAAAGGCGTCTCTAGCGTCCGTGATTCTCAGCTAAGCAGGGCCTGGCATGGGCTCTCCCCACTTTCCTCCCACCACCCTGGGGGACGAAGGGCCGCGCTGCCGCCTGGGCAGGGGGCGCACCGTCCGTCTGACCGGCTCAGGAAGCCGCGGGTGGGTTCGGGGCTGAGTCAGCGCCACCCCCGGGCCGGACATCAGCTGAGAGCCTCCTGGGCATTTGCTGGGACCTCGCCAGACAGCACAGGGAGTCAGGTGACACGGTCGAGGCTGGGCTAGCACCACCTCCCAGGCCCTTGGGAGCCCGAGGCCCAGGGGAGGGCACACGGGCACAGGGCACTCCGGCTCTGCGCGGGGATTGGCCGAGGCTGAGCAGGCCACCGCCTGTCCACCACGCCGCCCCCCGCGGGGCCAGGCTCGGGCATGGGGCTGGTTGGGGTCTGGAGGGAGGGGCGAGGCTCTGCGTTCCTGGAAGCGATGGTGTGCAACCTCCCGCCTGGCACGTGGCACCAGGGGCCGGGCCGGGTGCCCAGCCTTTGAAGTCCCCGACCTCCTTCCGTCTCCAGGTTACCCGACCGACCGCACCTGAGCCCGTTTCCTCCTCGCTGGGATGAGAGGAGTCCCCGTCCCCCGTCCCCAAGGCCACGCCTGTCAGCCCTGCCCGAGAAAGCGAGGCCAGGACGGAGGCCAGGACGGAGGCCAGGCGAGGAGCAGGCCTCAGGTCCCAGAGACCAGGGGGGTGTGGGCCGGGAAGCAGCTGATCAAATGGCTGGTGGGGGGCAGGGGTGGAGCCCCTGGGAGCCCCTACTGCCTCTGGGCCTCTAGGAGGCTCACTCCTGGGTGAAGGCTGGGGGAGCCGGGCCTGGGGGAGAGGCCTGGCTGCCAGCTCCTGAGGGGGCACCGCGGGAGCAGCCGCTCTCCCTCCACCTGTAAATAAAGCGCCTGTGAATCTTTCATGGGCTGGAGTTTAAAAATAGATGAGGTGAGGCCTCCGGGCCGATTCCCGGGGCGCTCGGGCTGGGGCCACACGCTCCCCCTGGGCGGCAGGGAGGGGGGGGTGCTCGGGCTGGGGCCACACGCTCCCCCCCACCCGGGCAGCAGGGAGGGGTGTTGGCGGGCAGGCGGCTGGGAGCACGCGGCCCAGCGCAGGGGCCGGGGGAGACCCCCTGGGAGTGCGGTCGCACGGCTGGCTCCCAGGCTGGGCACCGGCCGGTGAGGCCCCAGAGCCTGGCCATCATGGCCCCCAGCTCCTGCTCTGACACTGGCGGGCACCCGGCCTCAGGTGGGTCCTCAGAGACGGCCCCGCCCACCCCCACTGCCAGGAAGGAACAGAGGGGCCCAGGAGGTGGAGAGGCCCCCCCAGGCCCCTGGCCAGCAGGATGGGGGGGAAGGGGGAGACCGAGGTGAGGGCCTGAGCGCCCAGGACCAGACCCAGGGCCCTGCCCAGCCCCCTCCCCGCAGGGGATCTCAGCCCAGCCCTTCTCTCTGGGCCTCAGTTTCCCTATCTGTGCGCAGGGACAGCGGCAGGCTCTCAGGGGCCTGGCGAGGTGAAAGGGACAGGCTGTGTGCGCGGTGCCAGCCGTCAGCAGCTCTGCCCCAGGCTGGCTGCCCTCGGCCACCTCACCCCTGGTCCAGTTGGCGTCCGGACCAGTCAGCTGCCCCAGGGCTCCCCGGCCAGCCCCAGGCGCTGCCGGGCCTCTGCCTGCCCCGCCGCCCCTGGTGTGGGCTGCTGGCCGAGGGGCCTCAGCGGTGCCCGCGCCCTGCTGTCCTGCCCCGCACCACTGGCAGGCGGGGCAGCAAGCCCCAGGGAAGGGGCCGGGCTGGGGTGTCCTCTGCACTCTGAAGGCCGCAGCCTGCCTCTGACCCTGGGGTGGGGAGGCGGGCTCCGGGCTGAACAGCCTCCTCCCCCCCCCCCAATTCACTCGCTGCCCTGGAGAGCTCCGAGCCGCCTGCTGTCCCCACCAGGACTGTGGCCGGGCAGGACGTCCTTTCTCTGGTCACTGCCCATGGTGTCACACCCGGCAAACCCAGTCTGGGGACCCAGACTCGCCAATCTAGGGAGCAATGTCCCCTCTTGGTGAGACGAGGCAGAAGGTGGGAGGCCAGGCGCTGGGCTCTGCAGGGACCGGGCCTGAATCCTGCCCAGCTCTGGCCGAGAGACCCCTCCGGGCTGCCGGCTCCTGGCCACGTGGGAGGAAGGGACTCCGGGAGGCCAGGCCCTCACCGTGGTCACTTCCCAGGTCTCCTTGGCAGCGGGTGTCCTCAGTCCCAGAGCCACACTCCTGGGGGGACCCGGGGGACCCACACAGGCCCTCCCGGGGTCTCCCCTCCTGCTGCAAGCCAGGTGGCGACGTAAGACACATCCAAACCTGAAGACAATTCTAATAAGAGTTTACTTTGGCCCGGCCGGTGTGGCTCAGTGGTTGAGCATCAACCTATGAACCAGGAGGCCATGGTTCGATTCCCGGGCTGCGGGCTCGATCCCCAGCGTGGGGCGTGCAGGAGGGAGCCGATCCATGATTCCCTCGCATCGCTGATGTTTCTTTTTCTTTTTCTTTAGAGCAAAGGTGGAGATTTATTGAAGAACAAGTACAGGCCTCATCATTAATTTTCTCTCTCTCTCCCTTCCTCTCTGAAAGCAATACAGAAAACAAAATAAACATTTTAACAAGGAAGGGCCAGAAGGAAGACGACATGGAGGTGGTGGGATGGCAGGGCAGCGAACAAGGTGCTGCGCTCGGTCGGTTCAGGGTGACACCCCTCTCGGGTGTCTTTCCGGCATCCTCACCGAGGTGCACCAGACGGAACAAGGCCGGGTGGCTCAGTACAGAGGCGGCAGGTCCGGGCGTGGCGCCCTGTGAGCTGGTCCCCAGGAATGTGTGAGCATCACCCGGCGAGGCCGCTTCCCACACAACCTGCCTGTCCGTCCACAACGTGACGAAGACGGGGAGCCTCGTCCGGAGCGGAGCGGGGGCCGAGGGGGAGCCGCTGGGAGCGGGGGGAGCCGGGGACCACCGAGCACTGCACCTGCCCCCGGCCCCCCGGACGGCCCTCTGGCCTTTGACCTTCACCACGCCCTGCACCCCACCACGGAGGTCTGGACAGATGAGTCCCACGTCACGGGGCGTGGGCGAGGGCCGGCAGGTACCACCGTCAGCGCTCACCTGACTCAGCAGGGCAGGTGCGGCCTCCCGGGGACCCATCCGGGCGAATTAGTCACTGAGCTAATGAGCGTGGAACGCGCTGCAGCTTCCGCCGCACCCGGAGGGGCCCCGCTGGCTCACGCTGGCCCCAAGGAGGGCCCCCCACCCAGCAAACACAGCACAGGCCGCGGGGGGGGCGGGGGGGTGCCCGGCCCAGGGAGCACGTTCAGCACAAATACGCCCGAGCAGCTGGGGCGCACTTGTCCTGAGAAATGTCCGTCGTCGTGTGTCCTCTGTGGAGGGTGAACCCCTTGGTTTTGGTCTGCCCCCCTCCCCCCTCCCCCCTCCCCCCACCCTACCCCCTGATTCGGGCCGGCCCTGTGCTCACCCAGGTTCTCTCCACTGTCACCCCACCGGGCTGGGCGGCACTGCCCTCTAGTGGACAGTCCGGGAGGGAGGAAGCAGCTGGCAGTGGAGAAGGATGGGGGGAGGGGCTCCGGTTCCCGGACCTCCCCCTCCCCCGTGGGGTTGGGAGGGGGTCTGGGGTGTGGGGGGAGGAGAAGCAACCACCTGATAATTCACCGGCCTCCACCCCGGCTGCCCTCAGTGAGCACACCGCCCCCTGGACTGCAGGCAGGGCCCGGCTCGGTGCCCCCGGCCGTCCGCCCGGAGGCTCTGCCCAGGCCACTGCGGGTCGAAGTGGCGCTTTCTCCTTCTCTCCATCCCATTTGAGCTTCAGGTGCCCCTCCCTGTCCCCTCAGAGCCGGGAGCAGGGAGCCCAGCCAACAGGTCTCCGGCCCCCCAGGCTCCATGCCGTGGCCCCTGGAGGCTGTGTGGCTCTTTTTTTAATATGTATTTTTTTAGTGTATTTTATTGATTTTTTACAGAGAGGAAGGGAGAGGGATAGAGAGTTAGAAGCATCAATGAGAGAGAAACATGGATCAGCTGCCTCCTGCACGCCTCCTACTGGGGATGTGCCCGCAACCAAGGTACATGCCCTTGACGGGAATCGAACCCGGGACCCTTGAGTCCGCCGGCTGACGCTCTATCCACTGAGCCAAACTGGTCAGGGCTTTTTAAAATATATTTTTATTGATGTCAGAGCGGAAGGGAGGAGGATAGAGAGAGAAACATCAGTGACGAGAGGCAATAATGGATCGCTGCCTCCTGCGTGCCCCCCACTGGGGATCCAGGCCACAACCCGGGCCTGTGCCCTGACCGGGAATCGAACCGTGACCTCCTGGTTCATAGGTCGATGCTCACCCCTGAGCCAGGCCAGGCCCCTGGAGGCTGCTCCCACGGCCCCGCGAGGGGGAAGCCCACATGGGTGCTGCCCGCAGGACCAAGCACAGAACCCCCGCACAGAGCCCAGCCTGGGGGTAGTTGAGGGAGACGCGGCCTCCCGGGGGCTGGGGGTTTGGGGGACACGGGTGCAGGCAGGCCCCCCTCGCCCCCGCCATAGCACCGACCCAGAGGAGCCTGGGGCAGTGCCGGGGAGGGAGCCCCCGCCCGCCTCCCGGCAGGCCTCTGTGGGGCCTCCTCCTCAGGGACCCCCAGCCCCATCCTTTCAGTCCCAGCGTGCACCTGCGCTCTCTGCCTGGGAGCCGTAGCCAAGGCCGCCCGCTGTCGGGACCCCCACCCGCCACCTCCCAGCCCAGGCGGCCCTCTCAGAGGCCTCTGACCTGAGGGCTCACTCAAGCCCCCGCCACGCTGGGCCTCCGCCTTGGACCAGGACCCCACCGCCTCCCCGTCAGCGTCGGGGTCTCCGCTGGACCCCAAGGCCCTGCGGCCACGGCCCAGGGAGTCCGCCTCTGCCTGGGCCCAACTGCTGCTGGAGTCCCCCCCCAGCACGGGGCGCACTCAGACTCACACGCACACGCACACATGCACACCCACGCACACCCACCCACACATGCACATGCGCGCACACACACCCATGCACACACATGCACACCCCACACACATGCGCGCACACACGCACACCACACCCACATGCACACGTGCACACGCGCACCCACATGCACACCCCACACACATGCACACACGCACGCACACATGCACACACACCCACACCCACACGCGCACACACACCCATACATACACATGCACACACACCCAAATGCACACCCCACCCCCAAACACACATGCACACATGCGCACACACCCACACACATACCCACATCCACACAATGACGCACACATGCACACACCCACACACATGGATTCACACACAGAGACACACATGGATTCACACACACAGACTCACACACATGGATTCTCACACACACACACACACACACACACACACACAGACTCACACAAATGCTCACCATGCAGGGCCCAGGCACAGGGTCGGGTTAGGGTCTGTCACAGAAGCTCCTGCCTGCAGGGAACTGGGTGACCTCTGACCTCAGTCTAGAGGTCACCAGGGTGGGGCAGTGGGCTGGGCTGCGTCTGGAAGGGCAGTGTGCCCGGGGCCTGCACATACTTGTGCCCGAGGCTGAGGGTGCCGGGACCCCGGAGTTTACCTGGACGTGTGGCTGCTCAGAAAAGACTAGTTTCCCGCCTTCTTCGCAGCAAGTCAGGTCATGTGACCGAGCGCAGGCCAATGGGGTGTGAGCAGCAGAGGCTGGCGTTTCCAGGTCCTTCTTTGCTTCCCCGCTGCTGGGTGCAGTGTGGGGTGATGCTGGGCGCAGTGTGGGGTGATGCTGGGCGCAGTGTGGGGTGATGCTGGGTGCAGTGTGGGGTGCTGCTGGGGTGCAGCGTGGGGTGATGCTGGGGCGCAGCGTGGGGTGATGCTGGGCGCAGTGTGGGGTGATGCTGGGGCGCAATGTGGGGTGATTATGGGGCGCAGTGTGCGGTGATGCTGGGCGCAGTGTGGGGTGATGCTGGGGCTCAGTGTGGGGTGATGCTGGGCACAGTGTGGGGTGACCTGGGGCGCAGTGTGGGGTGACCTGGGGTGCAGTGTGGGGTAACCTGGGGCGCAGGGCTGTGCGCAGGGCCCGGGCGGCCAGGTGGAAGGACTGCGCGTTCCCACAGTTTCGGAGGCTCACACAGCTGCACGAAGGAGAAACCCCGCTTCTCCCATCAGCCCCTCGTTTGGGGTCCCGTGACGAAACCTGTCCTATTTCCACGGACTCCTGGGCTGCAGTGAGGGGGACAGTCTGCCCACGGGCTGTCCTCCCAGAACCCTGGGATGTGGGTAGAGAGGGCCCGGCCCGGCGTTGACCCGGCTCCTGCGAGCTGACTGCCTGGGACTGTGAGCGCCTCTCGGGCCGTGGGCTGCACCCGCGCCTCCCGCCGCCCCGGGCGCCGTCTCCCGGCCCCTGAGGCTAAGCGGTGGTCTGGTGCCTCTTTGGTTGCAAAGCCTCCCCATCATGGGCTGGGGCCAAGCCGTAGGGCCCGCCTCACCCCCCACTGCCCACAGGTCCTGGGCTAATTTCTGACTCTCCCTCCTGAGCTGGGCCAGGCCTCCTGCAGTCGTCCCCCCCCTTTCCTTCCTCACCTCCCAGCCCCAGGCCCCCCAACCCCAGGCCTTTCCCCCCTCCCAGCCCCTCCCCCCCAGCCCCAGGCCTTCACCCCCCTCCCGGCCCCAGGCCTTCCCCGTGGCGAGCCAGCACGGCCAGGGCATGCTCAGCCTCAGGGCGCCTGATGTGCGGCGCCAGCTCAGCCCGGTTCAGTGACCCTGAGAGGGGCGGTGAAGGATGGAGGAAAGACAGACAAGAGAAGAAAGCTGGGTCTGGGTGGGACGCTGCTCCCTGATGGAGAGACAGCACCAGGGACCACAAGCCGTGTCTTTATTTTATGTCACGAGGCAAAGTAAGGGCGTGACCAAGATGTTTACAACATTCTCGGGGGTTTCGATCCTCCTCAGTCACATGCACCTGAACTCTATCAAGCCCACATCACTCAGGCACACGGGGCCACGTGTTCGGACCACAGGTTCAAGCCCACAACTACAGCTGTTGGCTATCACTGTGCTGGGAGGGCCCTGCCCTCCACGCTGGGACTTGCACGTGGCCATGAGAGGACTGTGCCCTCTCATCAGTCCGAGGCTTGAACCTGTCCAAACCCTGTAGCCGCTCTCCACATTCCCCCCTCCCGGTCCCAGGCCTCCCCCCCCACCCCTACCCCCCCCCCCCCCGCCCCAGGCACATTACCATCAGCTGCCTCACCCTCAAGCTCCCAGGCCTTCCATAACTTGTTTCCGAAGCCCATTTCTTCTAGGAATTACTTTTCCTACCTCTGTGATCTACACCCCTCTCCCCCAATAAGACAGGAAAAAAAAAGATATCTGACAGCCCACCCCCTCCTCCTGGTCCCCACGGCGCGCGGTCGGGCAGCTTGCCCCCGAATGTGGCTGCCCAGAGAGGGGGCCTCTGTCGGGGGGGGGGGCTGTCTGGAGGGACGCTGTCCAGATTTTTTGGATGTTCCAGATCCCCCCACCCCGCCCCCCTGAGAAAGGCCCTTCTTCCCCCTGGAGCCCTGTGGCTTCTCCTGTGGGACCAGTGTGGCCTTGGACCTGAGGACAGCGCCTCGGTGGAGGACGGGGTGTCCAAGCGTGGGCCATGTGATTCAAGGTGTGGGGGTCGCGGGCCTCAGTCAGAAAACCTTTGTGACCGGGTTAGGCCAAGCCTTCTTCGATCTGTCACACACACAAACTCACACACACACACACACACACACACACACACACAGGACATGAGTGCAGGACCCACGAAAGGAACGCCCTGTGCTCCAGGAGGCCCGGGGAGGAGCCCGCGGGCGGCTCAGTGGGCGGGCGTCGTCCCTGCCCCTTTCCGGCTGATTCCAGGGCTTGGTTCCCGCCGGGGGCGCAGGCGGGGGTGGCCGGCTCCATCCCCAGTGAGGGGCGAGCGGAGGCAGCGGATCCATGGTTCTCTCTTCATGGATGTTTCTCTCTCTCCCTCTCCCTTCCTCTCTGAGATCAATAAAGAGAAAACGGAAGAGACAGCCCAGAGGCCTGGAGAAAACCTTCCCGGTCCCCTGTGGGGTGTGGACTCGCATCAGGAGACAGAAAGCACCTCGCAGCTCAGCTCGAGAGCCAGGAGCCAGCGCCGAGGAGAGGAGGGAGGGCACCCTTTGCCCCAGAGGCGCACAGGCCGCCCCTCCGCAGCCCGGGGAAGGCCAGGGCAGGAGGCGGGGACGGGCCTGGGGGACACGCTGGACTCAGGGCCGATCGCACCCAGGACCCGGGCTCCCCGCCGCGGAGGGACAGGGCTCGGCTGCGCCTCTGGAACCAGTGGCACCCCCCAGGGTGAGGGGCTGGCCGCCCAGCGTCGGTGCCCAGGTGCCCAGGCCGCGGGGCAGGGCAGGGGCGGGCTGCTCAGGGCTCTGCCCAGGCGCCTCCGGTGCGAGCGCCCACGGCTGCGCGGGGAACGGTGCGGGGACTTGTCCTCTAAGACACGGAGGCAGCCCCACTCGGGACCTGTCCCCACAGCGCCGGGCTCCCCGCCCCCCCCCCCCCCCGACCCGCCGAAGGGCCTGAAGGAGGCCGGGCTCACCCGCCCTCGGCCGGCGCGGCGCCGCCCCGCCCCCGGGTGTGCGGGAGGCTCCGGGCTGGGGGCGCGCGGCGGGGGTGCGGCACCTCCACCCGGACCGGCTCCCCGCTGCGGCGCCCGCCCGCCTCTCCGTCCCCGTTCCTCCCCCCGCCCCTGAGCATCCCCTCCCCCGCCCTCCTGTCCCCGCCCCCCCCTCCCCCGCTCTGCCGCCGCCTCCTGCCCCCTCCCCCTCCCCCCGCGTCCCCGAGCAGCGCCCCCCGCCCCCGTCTCCGCGGAGGAGCGCGCCCTCGCGAGAAGGCGGCGGGAGAGCGCGCGGCGGCAGGAGCGCGGCCGTTGCGGACCGGCCCGCGGGGCAGCGGGGGAGCCGAGCCCGGGCGCCCACCATGCGGCGGCTGCGGCGCCTGGCGCACCTGGTGCTCCTCCGCCCCTTCGCCCGGGGCCCGCAGGTAGGCGCCCCGCCCGCCCCCGCCCCCCGCCCCCCGCCCCCCGCCTCGGTGCTGGGCGGAGGCCGGCGCGTGGGGTCCAGCGGGCGCGGGGGGCAGCGGGGGGGAGCGGGGTCGGGTTCAGGACGCCGGGTGCGTGGCCGCCGGGGGCCGGGGCCGGGCGGCGGGGGGCCGAGCCGCGTGGTGGGGCCGCAGGACCCGCTCCCCGAAGCCCAGAACCGCTCCTCTGTCCGCCACCGAAAGACAAGGCTCGCTCTGCAGCGGGAACTCGGGGCGCAGGAACGCCCCAAGAGGGACCTCCCCCACCTCCCCCAGGCACCCCGCGGGCGTTTAGGGGGCGCCTGACCCCGGGTTGACCTTGCCAAGGCCTGTCCTCGCCAGGCCCTCCGTCTGCAGGGAGCCCGGTGCCTTGGGCGCTGGCTGCGGGGTGGGGTGGGGGGGGCGTCGCCTCCGCGGGGGGGTGGGGGGGGCGGCCCGAGCCAGGCCCGAGGCGGAGCCGAGCGCTCCAGGCGCGTCTGTGACCCAGGCCTGCAGGTCGGCCGGGTCCGAGCCTTTGGGTCCCAGCATGAGGCTGCCCTGGGGTGGCCTCCTTGGCCCAGGGCCCCCCTGAGCTGCTCCACTCCGGGGAGACTGGGAGCCCCGGGCCATGTGGGTGACGTGTCTGCCAGACGCCCTGTGCCCGCCAGGGCCCGTGGGGAGGCCCCCCCATGCTCTGGTCCCAGCCCTGATGGAAGGGGCGGCCCAGGCCTGCAGAGTGGGTGGGGCACAGCGGCTGCAGCGGGAGGAACCCAGGGGCCCCCTGGTCTGAGCCCCGCTCCGCCGCCCTCAGTGTCAGTGAAACCCCGCCCAGGTGGGCGGTGCGTGTGGGGAGCCACCTGTGGGCGCAGTCATGGTGCTGGCCTGTCCCCCAGCACCCAGCACCCCCCCCCCTCCCGTGGCTCCTGCACAGGAGGGAGGCCTGCCCCGCCCAGGGCTCCCTCGGGGCAGGAGGAGGGGGTCGGGCTGGTCCTGGCGGAAGTGCCCACGGGAGATGAGGACCTGGGGTTCAGCCCTAGTTGGCCAGAGGGGTCAGCGCCCTGGAGGGACCTGGCGCCTGGAGGGCTGGGGTGGGGAGAGGGCTGTACTGGGCCCTGCAGGCTCCTGCAATGGCTCTGTGACGCCTGGTCGCCCCCCACCCCACCCCCACCCGCGGGTCCAGCCTGCCCTCCTGCCCCCCAGGACCCCGGTGCTGAAAGCCCACCCAGGCCCCGCCCAGTGGGAAGTACCCCGTTGGCCACAACACCCCCAGCTGCTCGCCCCCCCCCCCCTCGCTTTCCTGTTTTTCCTTGTGAACAAATCAGACGGAAACAGGCCCGTGGCAGGGACAAGTGGCCTCAGGCCCAACCTCCTCACCGGCTCCCGGCCCCCCCCCCCCCTGCTCCTCAGTGGCCCCCGAGGCCCAGGCTGCAGGGTTGGGGGGCGTGGCCAGTGCTGGCCATGGTGCCTCCTCTGAGGACAGGCTGGCTATCGATGATGCTTCTCTCTCATCATTTTTCATCTCTCTATCCTTCTCCCTTCCTCTCTCTAAAAATCAATGGAAACATATTTTTAAAAAGAGAAAAGAAAAGAAAAACATCCGTAGGCGGCCTCCTGCACGCCCCCTACTGGGAATGTGCCCACAACCCAGGCTGTGCCCCATCGGGAATCGAACCAGTGACCTGGTTCACGGGTCGGTGCTCAGCCACAGCCACTCCGGCCAGGCTGTGCCCGGTGTCCTCCGCGGAGCGTCAGGCCTGCAGGGTCTATCGCGGCGGGCGGGCGGGCGGGCGGGCGGGCGTCAGGACCCCTCCTTCCTGAGGCGGTGAGACTCCCGCCTGGAGCGGCCCGGGAGTCCGGTCTCCGGTCAGTGGCCCTGGGCTGTGCCCCCTTTGGCTGCCGGGAGTGTGGGTGTGTGAGGCCCGGGCTCCAAGGCCGACTGTGCGGCCGGGGCCCTGCCCTCTGCCCCCGAGGCCTCCGAGGCCCAGCGGGAACTCTCCCCCGCTGGAGGCCGTTGCCTGCCCGGCGTTCTCCGCCCACTCTCATCAGAGGTCACTACGAAATGAGGGCAAGACAGGAGGGAGATGTGTAAGACATCTTTATTCGGCAGAGTACAGAGCTGACTCCCCTCTGACCCCCGTTTTGAAACTGGTTTTCTACCTGCCCCGTGTGTTTATTTAAAATGTATTTTTATTGCCTGGCCGGGTGGCTCAGTGGTTGAACGTCGACCTGTGAACCTGGAGGTCACGGTTCGATTTCGGGTCAGGGCACAGGCCCAGGGTGCTGGTTCGATCCCCAGTGGGGGGCATGCAGGAGGCAGTGGATCAGTGATTCTCATCATTGGTGTTTCCATCTCTCCCTCTCCCTCCCTGCCTCCTGCACGCCCCCTACTGGGGATCGAGCCCGCACCCGGGCATGTCCGACCCGAAATCGAACCGTGACCTCCAGGTTCACAGGTGGACATTCAACCACTGAGCCATGCTGGCTGGGCTGCCCATGTATTTACAGTCACAGCCTGGGCACCTGCCCCTACCTCCGAGTGTGTGAGCCGAGGGGTGGGAAGGTGGGGGAGGCCCCCGGGCGTCCCTGGGCTGCGCAGTGCTGGTGCTGGGGCAGGGAGGCCCACGGAAGGCTGGGGTCTGAGAGGGGGTGACACCCCCAAATGTGGTGCTTCCCCCGTGTTCCCTCCCTCAGCAGGGCCGGCTCCCGGGCCTCAGGGTCAAGTACGTCTTTCTGGTCTGGCTGGGCGTCTTTGCGGGCAGCTGGCTGGCGTACGTGAACTACTCGTCCTACACGGAACTCTGCCGCGGGCACGTGTGCCAGGCGGTCATCGTAAGTGTCCCCGTGGGCTGGGCGTGGGCTCCGTCCCTCCCCGTGCGGCCTGGGCGGGCCAGGCAGGGACCCGCCGTCCTCTGAGGCCCTGAAGTGGGTTTAGGAGGGACCCTCCGGCTGGCGGAGGAGGAGATGGGGTGGTGGGAGGAGGGCAGGGCTGGGGGCGCCCTGCAGGCACCCAGGGGGCACGGCTGGTGCCAGGGATGGACAGATGGGTGGACTCCAGAGGTTTGGGAGGGAGACAGGAACGGGCAGATGTTGGTGACCTTGAGGGCCCCCAGCCGCCTCAGAGGCTCCGCAGCTGGTCCAGGCCACACCCGGAGGGCAGGCCCCGGGCTCAAGGATGGGGTGCTGCCCTCCGAGTCCCCAGTGCGGCCCAGACTGCAGACGGGAAACGGGCCTCGAGGACACACCGCCCACCGCAGCCTCCGTGCCCGCCCCGCCCGCCCTGGCGGCGCCTCTCCGAGCAGCCTGCCGCCCACGGTTCCTGGTGGCCACCCTGGGGTTTGCTGCAGAGCAGACCCCTTGGGGTGGGGGCCTCCCTCCTGGGGGTGGAGGGTGTGGTTTTGGATTTTCTGTTTTCCCTTCCCCGTCGGGGCTGCCACAGCCGACGCCGCCCTCACATGGAGCCCAGGCCTCAGCCTGGTTTTGACCCGTCCTCCCTCCTCCCTGCATGGGTGGCGCTGTGCTCCCTTGCCTCTGCCTCCTCCGGGCCTGGCTGGCCAGGCCTGGGCTCCATGGCATCCGAGGGCACCTCAGAATCCACTCCAGTCCCTGCAGAGGGAAGGGCCGGCTCGGCTCCCTCACCCCCGCCCTGTTCCTGCCCAGCAGCTACTCTGGAGCCGACAGGATGGCTGCTGAGAGCTCCCCGCTGTGCCTCTGGCTGATGCGTGGTGGGGGTTGGAGGGGCTGCAGGGGACAGACAGTCCAGAGAGGCGCTGGGGGAGCCTGCCTGCCTCAGGAGGGGAGGCAGCCGGACCGCATCACCTACCCAGCTGGCACGTGCCCGCCGGCTGTGGGCTCTAACCGGGCACCTGGGTAGCGGTGAGGGTGCGTGTCTGTCCCGGCCTGGCTGCCCCCTCAGCAACTGAGCCAGGAGAAGCCGGTGTCTCGGGGACCGAGGGATGGTGCAGGGACAGTCGGAGAGCTCAGTGCGGAGAGCGCAGTGAGCTGGGCAGGCGCCAGCGTTGGGGCCCTCCGAGGAGTGTGTGGCCCAGGAGCCAGGGGCCCTGGCAGACGTGATGAGGGCTTCGGCCACCGCCCAGGGGTACAGCATGTAAAGGGGGGGCGCGGGGCGGCCAGCGTTGGAGCCCCTGAGCCCCGTCTCCCAGGCCACTTCCCGGCGTGTCCTCCTCCTAGTGTGACCAGTACCACAAGGGCATCATCTCGGGCTCCCTGTGCCAGGACCTGTGCCAGCTGCACAAGGTGGAGTGGCGGACCTGCCTGTCCTCTGTGCCCAGCCAGCAGGTGAGCCCGGGGCAGCCAGGCAGGGCCGGGCCGGGAGGCCGCCCCCGCGGGCTGGGGGCCTGGCTCAGAGGCCTGGGTGCAGCGGGAGGGAGACTTCTACATGGGGACCCCTGCGCCCACCCAGGTGTACAGCGGGCTCTGGCAGGGCAAGGAGGTGACCATCAAGTGCGGCATCGAGGAGAGCCGGAGCGCCCAGGAGGCGGCGGAGGCGGCGCCCCGGCGGGAGCTGGTGCTGTTTGACAAGCCCACGCGGGGCACCTCCATCCAAGAGTTCCGGGAGATGACCCTCAGCTTCCTCAAGGTCAGCGGCTCTCGGGGGGCTGCGTCCAGTCCATGCTCAGGGGCGTGTGCACAGAGCGGGAGGCAGGCCTGGTGGGGCCTTCCGGGGGTCAGGCTTCTGGCTGGGCCCCAGCTCCAAGCATCAGGCTCGCCCACGAGGCAGGGAGCACCCTGCTCCCGGGGTGTCGGTAGGGAGAGCAGGGCTAGCTGGGTGTGCACGGGAGGTGGGGTGAGGGCAGAAGAGAAGCGACTGGCCCTGCCCAGCAGGCTCTCACCTCCGTGCTGAGGTGCCCACCCCCAAGCCCCTGAGCCCTGGTGGAGACACGGGGACACAGTCCTCAGAGCAGCTCCAAGAGATGCTGGTGGGTGGGCAGTCAGGGTGGGCTTCCAGGAGGTGGCAGTTGGAGGCTGGGCTCCTCCTCTAAGCTGTTGGATGTGCTGGGTCCTGGGTGCAGCCCACCCGGCCAGCACCAGGGCACCTGAGGGCCTGACACCCACACCAAGGCCGGCGCCCTGCCACCTTAGCCATACCCTGGCTCTGAACCACTGTCCCCCCTTTCGTTTGGCCCCAAACTTCAGGCAAACCTGGGAGACCTGCCCTCGCTGCCCGCGCTGGTGGGGCAGGTCCTGCTCCTGGCCGACTTCAACCAGGACAGCCGGGTGTCGCTGGCCGAGGCCAAGTCGGTGTGGGCCCTGCTGCAGCGCAACGAGTTCCTGCTGCTGCTGTCGCTGCAGGACAAGGAGCACGCGGCCCGGCTGCTGGGCTTCTGCGGGGACCTGTACGTCACCGAGGGCGTCCCGCCCGGCTCCTGGCACGGGGCGGCGCCCCTGCTGCGCCCGCTGCTGCCCCCCGCCCTGCACCAGGCCCTGCAGCAGTGGCTGGGGCCCCCGTGGCCCTGGCGCGCCAAGGTGGCCATCGGCCTGCTGGAGTTCGTGGAGGAGCTGTTCCACGGCGCCTACGGGA
This sequence comes from Myotis daubentonii, assembly GCF_963259705.1. Classification (NCBI taxonomy): domain Eukaryota; kingdom Metazoa; phylum Chordata; class Mammalia; order Chiroptera; family Vespertilionidae; genus Myotis; species Myotis daubentonii. The sequence continues at coordinate 81,171,386 of NC_081850.1, read as the reverse complement.
CCTTCTACATGTGCGAGACCACGCTGGCCAACGTGGGCTACACGGCCACGTACGACTTCCGGATGGCTGACCTGCAGCAGGTGGCGCCCGAGGCCGCCGTGCGCCGCTTCCTGCGCGGCCGCCGCTGCGAGCACAGCACCGACTGCACCTACGGGCGCGACTGCAGGGCCCCCTGCGACCAGCTCCTGCGGCAGTGCAAGGGCGACCTCCTGCAGCCCAACCTGGCCAAGGTGTGCGAGCTGCTGCGGGACTACCTGCTGCCCGGCGCCCCCCGCGAGCTGCGCGCGGAGCTGGGCCGGCAGCTGCGCACCTGCACCACGCTCAGCGGGCTGGCCAGCCAGGTGGAGGCGCACCACTCGCTGGTGCTCAGCCACCTCAAGACGCTGCTCTGGAAGACCATCTCCAACACCAAGTACTCCTGACGGCCGGCCGCCCGCCCGCCGGGCTCCCGCCGGGACTGCCGGACAGGACTGCCCGTCCCCCGCCCGGCCCTTCAGCCGCCCTGGCCCCGAGCCTCCTCCCGCCTCGCCTGTCACGGGCGAAGGCGAGGCTGCAGGGGCTGGGCCGGGCTGTCGTGTCCAGCCCAGGGGTCCTGTGACCAGGGGCCCCCTCACCGTCCCGCCCTTCCCCAGGGTCCAGCAACCCAGATGGAAGGACTGTTGAGCAGGAAGGATGGACCTGGAACCTACCAAGGGCTGGCCAAGGCGACCCGCCCAGGCTGAGTTGGGTTTTGTTACTTTCAAGATCATCGGATGTAAATAAATAGCTTTTCTGTGAGTGCTGTTCCCCTCACTGTGCCCTGGACCAGGCCCCCTGCTGCCCAGACCACCTCTGGCCGCCTGGGCCTGCCCTCGCCTCCTGCACAGAGCACTCCAGGTCAGGGTCAAGGCTACCGGAGGCTTCAGGGGCCGAGTCTGCCTGGCCCCACTCCTAGAGCCAGCCCTGGGTAGTTATCTGGGATGAGGGGGTGATAGGATGCTGGAGGCGGACCTTCCTGATTGGTCCAGCCCCCACCTGAATGGGGCCCGGGCCCAGCTAATACCCGTGTTCCTAGCGCTCACCCTCCCGGCTCATCCTCAGACATCGGTGTAACGGTTGCCCGCGGATCCCCGTTGGGGTGGAGTCCACGTGTAGGACTGCGCTCTGGGCAGTTAGAGGCTCCGCTCACCTTAAACCAGCGGTTCTCAACCTGTGGGTCCCCACCCCTTTGGCGGTCAAACGACCCTTTCACAGGGGTCGCCTAAGACCGTCCTGCATCTCAGATATTTACATGATGATTCATAACAGTAACCACATTACAGTGATGAAGTAGCAACGAAAATAATTGTATGGTTGGGTCACAGGGTGAGGAGCTGTATTTAAAGGGCCAGAAGGTGGAGAACCACTGCCTTAATGTGTGGGGCCACTTAGATGTGGAGTTTTAAAAGTGTTAATACATGTTTATTGATTTCAGAGAGGGAGATCGAAACCAGTGAGAATCATTGATCTCCCCAGCTGGGGATCAAGCCTGCAGCCCCGGCATGTGTCCCGAGTGGGACTTTGACCCTGGCCTCTTGGTTCGTAGGGACGCGCAGCCACTGAGCCACTGGCAGGGCTAGCTGTGGATTTCCCTCAATAGGCTGTATTGGAAATTGTGATTTTGCAACTTTTCTAAGAAAACAGCCAAACCACAGCCTGGAGCCGTGGTTGGCACACTGTGGCTCGCGAGCCACATGTGGCTCTTTGGCCCCTTGAGTGTGGCTCTTCCACAAAATACCACGTGCGGGTGCGCGTACGGCCCAGGCGCATTAGTCGGTTTTTGGCCTGGGAGGGTCTGTTTTGAAGAAGTGCTGTGGATATTTGGCGCTGTTGACTGAGTTTGCCGACCACTGGCCTAGAGGTATGAAAAAACCCAGAAAAAGGTGTCCCGAGTGCCTGAAAAGTTACTCTATTTGGAAGTGACCTCTTGTGCATCCGTTATGTTTAGGGTGAGAACGTAACCCCAGCGACACGGGGACCCCTGGTGACACCAGGATGCTGGAGGTGCCCCCTCAGAGCAGAGCAGCCAGGCCGGCACAAGGACAAGTGGGCCTGCTGGACATGTGCCCAGGGAAGTGTGTGCACCCGCGGGTGCTCCTGGTGAAAGACCCTCTACCCCAAGCAGCTCGGGCAGGGTCACTACAGTGAGCCCCTCCCAGACTCCACTGGGGTCAGAGGAAGGCTGCTCGCCCGGCCAGGTTCCCAACACAGCGGTGTCTCCACCCCGTGTCAGGCCAGGAAGCGGCAGAGGACTGGGCAGGAGGGGACAGGCTTTGAGCAGGACCCCCAGCTGCCCGTCCGGGGCCGTACAGGAGGCGAGAACCTTCCCCGGGCAGCCCTGTTGATGCTTTGGTGCCTGAAGTCTGGAGGACCCGGCCTGAGGGTCAGTCCCTCAGGCGCCGACACTGCAGTGCCCTGGCCACCCGGAACCCGTGAGCAGCCTGGCCGCCGACTTGCCCCTCTGGACCCCGCAAGGCTCCCTGGATGCTGAAGGGGCAGCGGCCACAGGCTCCTGTGTGAAGCTCAGGGAGACGCCTCTCCCATGACCCACTTCCTAAGTGAATCCACCGAGCTCGTCTGGTGTCACCTATGGCGAGGCCACACGACACTGTCCCCGCCCCCTCCCAACTGGTACGGGCCCGGGCAGCCCGTCCTCCGTGTCCTCCCACAGGCCCGAGCTGACACTTCATTTAAAACGGGCAACGAGTCCCCTCGCCACAGTGGGCCTCGTGCTGGAGACCATCACACAGGGCAGCTTAAACCACTGACGCCCCCAACACTGCACCATGGAACGACCCCCACGCCAGGGAGTCTCCTCCGTTCCTTGGATCAACGCGCACGTCAGTGAACAAACACGGTTTCCTTTATTCAAGAACCTGGACACACACATGTAATTGCAGGGTCACCTGGCACCTCGCCCCTCGGAACATGTGAATGAGCGTCCCCAGCAACAGCGGCCAGCGGTGCATCTGCTGCCTCCCCGCATCCGGCACAAAGGACTCCACCCGCCCGCCCGCCCGCCCGCCCACAGGAGATGCTGCCACCAGCAGCATGAGGTGCATCTGTCTGTCTGTCCGTCTGCTGTGATGTGAGCCAGGGAGCCTGTTCCACGCGCTCTGCTCTCAACCAGAGGCGTCGCCGGGCTGGTCCACAGGAGCCCCATCTGTAGAAAGAAAACCAGCCGATTCTGAGGACCCTGCAGTGCGCCCAGGCTGGGCCATCACCCTCAGCTCACCAAGACTCCCCTCCCCGTGGCAGCAAGAACAGACGCTCCCTCCCTCCCAAACCTGGACCCAGGGCCACAGAGATCGAGGGCAACAACACACATGCTGCCATCTCCCAGAAGCCCCCGCTCCCCACTAGGGCCACACGGCTTTGGGGGAGCCAGGCGTGAGGACTCGGCCTCCTGCCAGCAGCCAGAGCTTGCACCTCAGAAATCACTGCCGGCCGCTCCTGACCCCCAGGCCGGTGAGGGGACAAGTCCTCGCTGTCCTACAGGACCGAGCTCCTGGGCGAGCTGTCCTCGGCCACCGGTCACCGACACCACCGCGCAGGCAGGGAGCTCGGCCTCCAGAGGTCAAGGGGCTTCACCACCAGCCCTCCCCCAGCCCTCCCTCCCTCCCCCAGGGCCACCGCGCCCCCAACACGTGTGCTGCTGACCGAGGGCCACGTGTCCTGGGAGGGCCACACAGGTCCACTCTCACATGGAAACATTTTAGGAAACAAGCTACAAAGCGTCTCACCAGACTGGAACCAGGTGGTTATGCCTTGAGCACATGGCCCCATCCTGTCTGGCTGCCAAGCACCGAGCTCTCAACTGCAAAGGACAAGGACAGCGGGTCACACCTCCACCCCCTTCCCCCGTGCCCTGGCTGGGACGGTCAGTTACCATCGCCCCATGAGGGCATCCACGTGGGGCCCGACTCCCAACTCAGACAGGCAAATGCTGGGCGCCGACCTCTGGCACCCCCACCCCTAACTGACCAAGCCCCTCCCGCTCCCCGAGTTCTCTGCTTGCCTCAGGGTCGCTAGTGTGGGTGCTCATGTGCCAGGTGGCTCCCAACCGCCCACCCAGGGACAGGGAGCGCACAAGCCCAGCCCTCTGAACCCTCCAGGCAGGAGCCCTGTGCCGCCAGCCCCACGGCGTCTGCCACCTGCACCCACCCACCCGCCGAGGTCCCGCCCGCGGTTCCCAAGTGGAAGCCTGAGCACAGGTCCCACACACGAACCCCAAACGCCAGCCGGCGGGCGCGCCAGGAATGTCAGGCTACAAACCATTCTCAGTGCCCACGGTTCTGAGCAATGAGTGTAGAAATAGCCACTTCCTCTGTGCCCGGGCGTCACAGGTGCAGCAGGCAGCCGCATCTGTGGTGCCGGCAGGTCCAGCACCCGCAGGGCAGCCACCCCCCCACACACACACTGGCGCCTTTCTGACCCCAGGCGGGCACCCAGAGCAGAAAGCAAGCACCGGGCCGCCCACTGTGGCCCCAGTTCAGGGTCTGAAGAGCCTGGGGAACACGTGCAGCCAGGAGGGCCGGCCCTACAGACTGCTGCACCCCTCGGGGCCTCCCAGTGAGGAGGTCCCCACACCGAGGGGAGGGTGTTGGCCTGGGAAGCGAGTCCTCGGGACGTCAGGCCTCACTCGCCCGAGGTGCCCCTGGCCTGCGGCACCGTCTGGAACCTCTAGCAGGATTTCGGGTGCGTCGGGTGCACAGCCAGAGTTGCATTAAGTGGCAGAGCAGCTCCCCACCCACACCCCGCAACACTCACACCCACTGAAGGCTTTGAATTATCGGGTCGCTAGGAGACATTTTTTGCCCCCAAAGGAAAATTTCTCTGCCACGATTCTTATCCACGTGGCAGTAAGCAATGCTCAGACCTACACCAAGCGGCCCCAACCCTACTCACCTTCCCCACTCGGCCCTGCGCCGGCTCCTACCTCCTGCCGTCAGACGCATGCGGGCCGCGATCGGGGCCGGCCGCGACCTAGGAGAATCGAGGACCTTTTACCCCACGGGCTCGGGCCGCCACCCCCCCCCCCCGCCAGCAGCCCAGAGCGCGCCCCGTGTCAGGCCGTCAACCATCCACGCGCCCACGGCCAGGACGCTGGGCGTAGGCGAGCCTCTCTGCTCTCTGCCGCCTCATGACGCAGGCGCGGCACGGCAGCCACACCTGCAACGCCTCTAGGGGCAGTGCGCGCGCGGACAGCCCACGCTCCCCCCCCCCCCCGGGCCCGCGGCCACCGAGGCCTCCCACGGCAGGGCCGCATCTGCAAGCTGCCCCGGGGACCCCGCTGCTCCAGCGCCGACTGTGGGCTCACCGGGCCCAGGACGCCCTCCCGGGGCTCGGCTGCCAGCAGGCAGCTCCCCGGAGAGGTCACCGAGGCCACACGCAGTGGGGGCGGATGCAAGACCAGGAGGGACGCGGCCGGGGAGCCGCCGGACCGCAGGCGACCGGGCACCAGACCCCCGCGCCAGCCGGGGCGCCGACCCCCCTTCTCCAGCAAGAGCACGTGGCCCAAAGCTCGGAGGCGTCCGCAGGCCCCAGCCCGCCGCTCCCTCACCGTCCCCGCCGCCTCTCCGCGGCGCGCGCCACCCGGAGGCTCCACACCGGCGGGCCCCTCGGGGGCGGGGGCGCCGGGGCCGCGGACCCCGGGCCGCGCGGAACAGCCACGGACGCAGCCATCCCCGCCGCCCCGCCGCCCGGAAAGAGCGCGAGAGCGCGAGCGGCGCCCTTTATAGCGCGGACGGCGCCCCGAGGCCCAAGCCGCGCCCACCGCTCCCCGCCGCCGCAGCGCCCCCTCGCGGCCCGCCCGCGCCCGCCCCGCAGGCCGGACACCCACCCTCCGGCCGGCGACTCGGTTCGGATAGTTGCGGCTGCAGGGCTCCTGGGGGGTGCGACCCTGCAAAACGGGGCGCCGGGGAACTGCCCCCCGCGGTGGCGGATGCGGGATCGGCCGGCCCGTGCGGAGCACCTGCAGCGGCGCTCGCGCTCCGCGGTGTCTAGCGTGGCCGCGCGATGGCCCTGAGCCGGGGCCGCTCTCGTTGGCTGCGGGACAGGGGCACCGAGGAGAACCCGCAGGACAATGGGACAGCGCGTCTGTGGGGGCCGAGTGGAGGGAGGACCCGGGGCACCGGGCCGGCCACTGGGCCGAAGTCTGGGCATCCCCTGCAGTGCCCAGTCCCTGGCCAGGGGGTGCCCTCCCCTGGGGACTGCAGTGCAGAGACAGAAGGGTCCTGACTTCGGGGGACAGACGGGCTGGCTGGGTAGGTGGGAGAAGGACGCCCCCTTCCTTTCCACCCACCAGCCTGGCGGAAGCTGCGTCCGGAGGGACCTAATTCTCCAAAATAGCGAAGTTTCTAGAACTCTGCAGAGGGACCCGGGGCCTCCCGTGACTCCCCCTGGCCGCTGGGATCCGAGCGGCACCCTCTCGTCCTGTCCACCCCCCCACCCCCCCACCCCCCACCCTCCCCACCACCCGCTCTGGGGCTCCAAGCAGCAGCCACACTGCTGGCCTGGGTGCCGGCCGGGTAGGTGGGAGCCTGGTGCTCCTTGTCTTGTCCTGCTGGGACCAGAGGGGCTCGGACAGTGGCGGGCACCCCCTTTTAGAACATTTCCTGGGGCGCACGGCAGTGTCACCCAGCTCGTCACACCCAGCTCAGCGAGGTGGCTCGAGCCTGAGGGAGTCCCTGGCTTGGTGCTTGCCCGCTGAGGGCCCCCAGCACGGCCCAGGCACCCCAGCTGGAGGGGCACATCGGAGCTGGGCTTTGGGTCATTCTATGGCAGTGGTTCTCATCCTTGGCTGCACATTAGAATCACCTGGGAATCTTTTTTAAAAATCCTGATTTCTGGGCCTCATCCTCCGGAAATTCTGTTTCTTTGTTACTCATGTTGTGGCCCCACCCCATAACAAAGAAACAGAGTTTTCGGAGGATGAGGCCCAGAAACCAGGATTTTAGAAAGATTCCCAGGTGACTCTAATGTGCAGCCAAGGTTGAGAACCACTGCTCTATGGGCTCCACTGCACCTTTGACTTTTTCTAGTTTCTCGCAGTGAACGTGCTGCTGCACAGACCAGGTGCCCTGCGTGGCCTCATCCTCAGCAACACGCGTGTACACGGCTAACACCAGGGAGGAGCCTTGTATGAGAACCAGCTGCCCCAGGACATGGCCGGGGAAGGAAGGGAGCGGCGGGCGGGATACACGGCTTCTGAGGTTCGGGGACCTCGGTGCGGGCGGCACTGACACCGGGACACCATTCCAGACCGTGGGCCGCTCCTCCAGGCCGCAGTCTCCCCTGAGGACGTCAGAACTGGGGGGTCCCTGCCCCAAGCCAATGCTCATGTGCAGTGCCCCCAAAGCGACAGGACATCGTGTCCTTGTCCGTGGCCTCAGGCGGGCGGAGAGGACTCACTGACACGGGGTCCGGCCCTGCCTCTAGGAGGGTCCGTCGGTTGGGCTCTGGGTCGTTGTGTCCCACCAGATTTGGGGGAGAGGGGACTCGGGAGGCTGGGGAAGCAGGGGTCCCCCAGGGTCTTAGGGTCTCTCATTCCCCAAGCAACCCCCACGGGAGGTGGAGACCTGGCCGAGGCGGGCCTGCTATCCCGCCACCCGCTGCCCTGCCTCAGTTTCCCAACTGTCCCCCGAGGGTTGCATATGCAACAGCCTCAGCCCAGCTCAGCGTGGACACGGGCAGGGCTCCCACGCGGCAGGGGAGGGGCGCACGAGCCTCTCGTAGACACGGGTGGACCCAGGCGGATCCCACGGAGACAAGTAGGCGTGGCCCGCAGTTGAGCGCGCACGTGACCCCACCTCGCTACGCGCATGCGCCATTCCAGTGACGCCTCCCACCCCTCCAATGGCAACACAGCTCCGGGTCACCTGCTCTGTACCCCCTCACCCGCGGGGGCGTTTGGAGGGTCCTGGGGACCTCGTCCTGTGCGCCGTGGGGTGGAGGACGGAGTGTGGGGTGACGGCTGTCTGAGAACTCGGCCCTGGCACCGCAGGCCACCCCTGTGCGAAGGCGTCTCCCCGTCTCCAGTCGCCAGGGCCTGAGCGACTGACCTCTGAGCCCGCGGGACCCACTGCTTCCCGCTGTGAGCTGGCTCCGTGGGGAGCGCTGCTCGGGCCTGGCCCTTGGTCCTGGAGCCCTGCCTGCTGCCTCCAGGGGACCAGGGCGCCCGCTCCAAGACCAGCTGCACCCCGTCCCCTCCGCCCTGGGACAGGGGCCCTGAGCCAGCGGCCCTGCAGGGAGAGCTGACCCAGGTCACCACAGGTGCGCCACTGTCCCCGCCCCCACTGGGCACCCGGTGGCAGACGCCCACCTGCGTCCCTTCTCCTGCGAGGATGACCTGGTGGGGGGCGCCCACCTGCGTCCCTTCTCCTGCGAGGATGACCTGGTGGGGGCGCCCACCTGCGTCCCTTCTCCTGCGAGGATGACCTGGTGGGGGCGCCCACCTGCGTCCCTTCTCCTGCGAGGATGACCTGGTGGGGGCGCCCACCTGCGTCCCTTCTCCTGCGAGGATGACCTGGTGGGGGGCGCCCACCTGCGTCCCTTCTCCTGCGAGGATGACCTGGTGGGGGGCGCACACCTGTACTTCGTTGCAACCTCCTCCCCGCCCCGGCCCCGGTCAGGGCTCGTGCAGGAGGCACCCAACTGATGTTCCTCTCTCTTTCCCTCTCTCTAAAAGTCAATCGAAAAATATACTCAAGTGAGGATTCACTAAACAAACAAACAAACAAACACGAAGAAACCGTCTGGGAAACCCCCACGGAAAGTCAGTACCCTCACTTGGCCTGAGGGCCAGTCCGTGGGTCACCGGCACTTTTCGGTGAACGTGTTGTATGTGGTGAGCACCCCGTTTGGGGCAGAGGGAGGGGTTTCTCGGCTTCCCAATGAGAAAGGGCCCGGGATCAGATGCCAGAGAAGCTCCCAGCATGCCCTGGGGCCAGCCGGCTCCCTCCTGGGCCTCAGCCTCCTCGTGGGGAAGTGGGGCTGGGACGGTGGGCGGGCGTGAGCGCGCCAGCTGCTGGCCTCCAGGCCGGTGCTCCTGCAGCTGTGGCAGGTGGGGAATGTGGGAGCTGGTCATGGAGCAGAGCCCCCCGCCTGCCCTCACTGCCACGTGCGGCTCCTCCCCGTGGCCACGGTGCCCCGGCGACCTTGGACACTCCTTGGTCTGGGGAGGATGTGTGCACCTGAGGGGGCCTGCCTGGTGCCCGTGAGCCACGCTCAGTAAGGCCGTTCATTGCCAGCCTGTTTGTTTGTTTATTGTTAATCCTCACCAGAGGGTTTCTTTCCCATTGTTATTTAGAGAGAGTGCAAAGGAGGAGGGAGAGACACACAGAGAGAAACATCGAGTGGTTGCCTCCTGAACAGGCCGATCACGGCTGGGGATGGAGTCTGCAACCCAGGTATGTGTCCTTGACTGGGAATCGAACCTGGGACTTTCAGTCTGTGGCCCATGCTCTATCCACTGAGCCAAACTGGCTATGGCTCAAATCCTATTTTTTTAAAAATATTTTTTAAAATTTATTTTTATTGATTTCAGAGAGGAAGAGAGGTAGAAACATCAATGATGAGAGAGAATCATGGGTTGGCTGCCTCCTGCAGGCCCCCCACTGGGGACCGTGCCCGCAACCCAGGCATGTGCCCTTGACCGAAATCGAACCTGGGACCCTTCAGTCCGCAGGCCGATGCTCTAGCCACCGAACCAAACCGGCTAGGGCTTTTAAATATGTTTTGATTGATTTTTATAGAGAGGGAGGGAGAGGGACAGAGAGAAACATCAATGGGAGAGAAACATCGATTGGCTGCCTCCTGCATGCCCCATACTGGGGATTAAGCCTGCAACCTGGGCATGTACCCTGACTGGGAATCGAACCATGACCTTCTGGCTCATAGGTCGACTAAGCCACGCCGGCCGGGCCAGAGGGGCATCCTGGGAGGCCTCCCTGCTACGGAGCCGCGTTCTGTGAACACTGGGGGGTGGGGGGGGGGCATTTGCTGAGGCCTCATGCACCCGCTTTTCTGTTTCAGGAGGCGGGTGCTGACCGTGTGGCCGGCGGGCCTCTTGAGGGAGCTTTCTGTTCTGCGGTTTGGTGGGTACAGGTCAGAGGGCTTTGAGGGTCGCTCGTGTGTCCAGTTGGGCAGTGTCAACCCAGGCTTCGCCCAGAGCCCTTGGGCAGTGCCCACAGGGCCGTGTGCTGGGCTGCTCTGGGTGGACGGGCCCTGGCGGCGGGCACCCTTTGGCGCCGCGCTTCTGAGGCCGTAGACCCTGGCGATTCTACAGGGACAGGGGTGTGAGAGCGGCTGCAGCGTTCGGACAGGTTCAAGCCTCAGACTGATAAGAGGGCAGGTCCTCTCGTGGCAAAGCCACGGGCAAGTCCCAGCACAATGATGGCCAAAGGCTGTGGCTGTGAGCTTGCCCTTAGGGTCCGAACCTGTGGTCCCTCGGGCCTGAGTGGTGTGGGCTGCGGAGGTGCCAACAAAGCCTGACCAGGTGCATGCAACTGAGTGGATTCGAAACCCGCGAATTGGAACCACGCCCTTGCTTTGCCTTGTGGAATCCGCTAAAATAAAGACTTGGCTTGCAGGCCGTGGCGCTGTCTCTCCCTCCGAGAGGAGCCTCCCGCCCAGACCCAGCTTTCTTCTCTTGTCCGTCTTTCCTCCATCCTTCACCGCCCCCTCAGGCTCACTGAACCGGGCTGTGCACGCTGCTCACACCTGCACTCACTCCTTCGGACTCATTCCTGCCACACGCAGATGGCACAGCCAGCCCCGCGAAACCGTCAGCCGTGTCACCACGTGTCCTCGAGCCACATTTAATATTCAAGACCCGGCGCAGCCGTCCTGTGTACGACCCAGGACACACTGTCCGGAGGAGGCTGCGGGGTCCGGCCGCGCTCACGCCCTGGGGCAGCCTGTCGCTTAGGCACCTGTGTGACGTTAACTGTCGTTGACGCCTCTTAGGGTTTGTGCTCGGAGGGAAGAAGGAAATTCAGCCTCACACACGTGCATGCGCGCGCGCACACACACACACACACACACACACACACACACACGTGCTCAGCTACAGTTTGGGAAGGTGCCGAGTGGGCAGGGCTGGCAGAGGTGGGCACGGAGCAGCCACTGCGGGTTACCCTGCCCCAGAGCCTGCTGCTCACTCCCCGGCAGACGGGCCGCACCTGGGTAGGTGCTGACCCCGAGGAGGCAGGCAGGACAGAGGGCCCGCCCATCCCAGGGACACAAGTGCGGCCAGGGGGGCCCGTCCCGACCCCCGGGGAGGGGCAGCACGAGGGCCTGAGCCCAGCACTGACGGTGGCCCGAGGGCAGGTGCCCCTGTTGCCCTGCCCAAGCGACACGTCCATGTGCCTGCCTGTCTCAAAGCCCAAGGAACCCGAGGGCAGGGACCTTGGTGACCCGGGGCCTGGGGGGCAGCAGGGAAGGGCCACACAGACGGCTGTCCACGGACCACACTGCTGAACAAGGCTCCCAGCCACTTGCTGCCGGACCCGAGCTTGTTACGTCGGGATCCTGCTGTCTGCCCACCCAGTGGGGGACTCGCCTGCAACCTCGTGCGACAAACAGCCCAGCCAAGGGCCACTCGGGTGCAGGAAACACGCTGCCCGGTGTGAGAGCCTCACACATGGAGGGCGGGAGCAGAGTCCCGGACAAGCGTGCTTCCCGCGGGTCCCTGCTCGTCCTCTGCACCTGCGGGGCCCGTGGGCCACGGGAGGCGCTGCCAGAGCGGCGACCACAGCGGGCCGCCAGGCTGGGGAAGACTCGAACTCGGGACCAGGCTCGGCTGCCGATTTTATTTAGGAGGAGGGTGGACCTGTCATGGCGAAGGACCCGCGTCCAGCGAGGCCCGAGTTCCCGGGAGGGCAGGGTCGGCAGGACCCTGGCCCCCGGCCTCCTCCTGGCCCTGCAGCCGGTACAGGGCCTCGACCTGCCGGCGCTTCTCCTTGGCCCGGCTGATGACGGTCCGGAAGAGCCTGCAGAAGAGCCGCACGGCCGGCGGCGAGTCGTCGTTGCCGGGCACGGGGTAGGTGACGAGGCAGGGGTTGCAGTTGGTGTCCACGATGCCCACGGTGGGGATGTTCATCTTGGCCGCGTCCCGCACGGCCACGTGGGGCTCGAACACGTTGTTGAGCGTGTGCAGGAAGATGATGAGGTCGGGCAGGCGGACGCCGGGGCCCAGCAGGAGCGGCGCGTTGGTCAGCAGGCCGCCCTTGAAGTAGCGGGTGTGGGCGTACTCGCCGCAGTCCCGGGCCGTGTTCTCGATGAGGTGGGAGAACTGCCGGTGGCGGCTCACAAACAGGACGACGCCCTTGCGGTAGGCCACGTGGGCCGTGAAGTTCAAGGCCAGCCGCAGGTGCACGGCCGTCTGCTCCAGGTCGATGATGTCCTGGTCCAGGCGGCTCCCGAAGATGTAGGGCTCCATGAACCTGCGGGAGACCCCCCCGCCCCCCGCGAGTGAGCGGGGCCCCCCCTCTCCTGTGGGGGCCCCCCTCCCAGCGACGACACACAGTGAGGACCCTTCCCGTGCGTGCTGGCTGGGCAGGTGGCGTGGCTGCGGAACCTGCACCCCGTCCCCCGGGGGCCCTAACAGCTCATCCTCCTTGGCCGCCTGGACGTTTGAACACAAGAGCGTGGCCTGCTCTCTGCTGTTCACGTCGCAGCCACTTCTGTCATTCTTGTCCTTTTTAAAAATTTTACTGATTTCAGAGAGGAAGGGAGAGGGGGGGAGAGATGGGAACGTCAATGAGGAGTCATAGACAGGCCGCCTCCTGCACGCCTCACACTGGGGATCAAGCCTGCAACCTGGGCCTGTGCCCTGACCGGGACTCCAACCCTGACCTCCTGGTTCACAGGTCAACGCTCAACCACTGAGCCCGCCGGCCGGGCTGTCATTGTTCTTGAGGGTTTATGGCCGAGGTCCTTCCGGGATGGGCCGAGGGGCCCGCAGCACAAGGAGGGACCCAGGCTGCAGTGTGAGGGGTCCGGACGGGAGCAGCCAGGCCTGGGAGGGAGCCCCGAGGGCAGAGGGCCAGTGGGCGGGACAGATGTCACCCCTCAGCTCCACTTGCGCTCACGCCCACCTGGCTCTGTCCCTTCCCCTCAACAGACTCTGCCCAAGGCCCCGTCTCACCCTCGCCCCTCCCCCCCCTCCTGCCCTCCCTGCCCATGGGGCCCTCCTCTCGGGGGCCCAGGATGCTCCCTCCCAGCACCCACATGACAGTGCCCCGGGGTGGCCAAGGTGTCACCCTTCGCGGTACTCAAGCTCCGGACGTCCCCAGGCCTCCCTGGTTCTGGTCATCTCGGTATAGAGCCCCCACCTCACACCCACCGCTGCTGGGGAGGTCAGGCCGCGGCACCCCCTTTGGATACAAGCTGAGTCCGAGGACACCCCGGCCTCTCCCGGGGCGCAGGGACCCCATCGGAAGAGGAAGGGGTTGTCCTCAAGCTGACAGGTGACCCTGCACCCAGGACCAGGGCGGAGGGTCCCCCAGCTCGCGCCCACCTGTGCCGACAGCCGGCTTTGTGTCCCAGGTGCACGCGGGCGTCAAAGAGGCTCCTCACGGAGAACAGCTCCTTGACGTTGAAGAAGTCCGCGTGCTTGAGGGGTTCGCTGAGGACCCGGGCCTGGAGGTCTGGGGGGGACAGGGTGCTGGGTCTCGCGGGGCGCAGGGCCACAGGGCCCCCCCAGGAGGTTGGTGCCGACCGCCCCTCCCCGAGGGAGCCCATCCGGCCTCGCCCCGTCCTGGGGGGGTGGGGGACACCGAGGCCGCTTCCAGGGCCCACCGCGCCCGCGGGGCTGGGCCGCCCCTCCTCCTCCCGGGCTCGGGCCCTCCAGGCTGCACTGAAACAGCGGAGCCCAGACTCCTGGCGACTTCAACCCCAACGGGGAGGCCCGCGCCCTCCCGCTCAGCCCCGGACCTGCGCTGCCGCTGCCGGCCTGGGGGTCGCTCACGGCGGCGGCCGCGGCACTTCCCAGCGTCCTGCCGCGCGGCCGGGCTGGCCTCGGGGTCGCCGCCTGGAGGACGTGCAGCCGGAGCGGCCGGGGCCACGCACCTGCGGGGAGAGCGGGGCGCGGATTCGCGGCGCGGCCTCCCGGGCCCTCCCGCCCCCAGTCTCCGTGCGGCGGCGGTGCGGGCGGGGCGGGGGCCCCCGGGAAGCGAGCAGGGGGGCGGGGGTCCCCGCGAGGCGATCCCGCGAGGCGGCGGTCCATGGGATGCGAGCAGGGGGCGGGGGCGGGGGTCCCCGGGAGGCGAGCAGGGGGCGGGGGTCCCCAGGCGGCGAGCAGGGGGCGGGGGTCCCCGGGAGGCGAGCAGGGGGGCGGGGGTCCCCGGGAGGCGAGCAGGGGGCGGGGGGGGGGTCCCGGGCGCGCTCACCCGCGCTCAGCAGCCGGGGCAGGGCGGGCGCCATGCTGCGGAGGAGGCGCGCGCGGTGCCAGAGCGGCCTCCTCTTCCGCCGCGGCCCGCGCGCCCGCCCCGCCGCCTGCCGGCCCGGAGGGGCCACTGCACGTCCGCGCGCGCTCCCCGGCCTCCCGCCTCCTGCCGAGCGCGGCCTCTCGCGCCATCCGCTTCCCGGGACCCGCCGGCGCCCCCTGCACTGCCCGCCGGGCGCACCGGCCTCTGTCCACATCGTTTTAGGGTTTCAGTGCCGCTCGGCTTAGGAGGGCTCCGTCACGTTAGGCAAATGCAGGCTCTGGGCTCCGCGCGGCACGACCTCGCGGGGTCCGGGAGCGCCCCGAGCGCGGGGAGCGTGGCCCCTGCGGGCGGCGGGCCTGGCGGAGCGGGAACCCCCGCGGTGGCCGCTTTCCCGGCATTTGGGACGAGGCCCGCCCGGCCCGCATCCCCGGTACCCGGCACTGCAACCCCAGGAAGCGAGGGTTTGTGATCCCGGCCCGCGGGGGCCCTGCGTGCTCGCCCCGAAGGTTCTAGATCCCGCATTTCAGCCCCGCCGGCCCGCAGAGGCGCGGCGCCTTTAAGGACCCGTCCCACCCAGTCAGGCGACCAAGCCGTCGCTTAGCAACGGGACGCCGCGCGACCCTGGTGGCGCGGGCCGCGGGGAGGCCGTGCCTTGCCTTTCCTTCTTCCCCGAGCAGCTCCCGCGGACGGACGGCGGGATGTCCCAGGAGAACCCCGGAGAGTGCGGGGCGCCCGTGGAGTGCGCGGCGTCCGGAGAGTGCGGGGCGCCGGTGGCGGGCGCGGAGCCCGCGGAGCCCGAGGCCCAGGCCGCCCTGGAGAAAACCAGCGACTACTACCGCGTGGACAAGGACCTGCCGGCTCGGTTCAACCACCCCGCGTGCTTCCGGGGCTACAGGTGAGGGCCACAGGTGGGTCCACCGGGCACACGCCGGAGGGAGAGAGGGAGGCCACCTTCCCCAGCGGGCGGTGTGCGGGAGCCCAGGTCCCCAGCCGGCCGGGCACCTCAGCCAAGAGCGTGGTCAGTTTTTCACCAGATGAGCTGCCCAGTGCTGCCCAGAGCTTTGGACACACGTCCGTGGGCCCAGCCGCAGTGGGGGGGGGTGGATGCCAGCAGGAGTCTGGAAGCCCACCTCGGAGGCTGGGGAAGCCCCGCTCCCCTCCAGACAGAGGAGCCCTGGAAAGTGGGAACCTCCCCGTCCAGCGGAGTGGGTGGCCTGCGAGCCCTTGCAGTGCACTGCAAACTCCACACCCTTCATCCCGTCCTCCGGCCTCCAGGCCCCCCACAATCCCAGAGCCGGATCTGCTCCTGGAGAGAGGACTGGGAGGGTGGAAGATGGCGGGTGCCAGGACCTCACAGTGTGGGGCCCACGGCCAGCCTGTTCTGTTAGTAGAGTTGGCACCAGGGACTGCAGGCATCTTCTCGGGAGGCTGGGAGTGGAGGCCCCCTGGGTGGCGGGGTCTGGAGGCTGAGCCACACACAGCCCCAGGCCTACCCGCCTACCGGGAAACGACCACGTGTGCCCGGCCGATGGGTGCTGAGGCCCAGCTCGTGACCCTGGGAAATTCTCTAGGGCTTTTCTCTGGGAAGGGCAGGGGCAGAGGTGGGCAGAGGTGGGCAGAGGGACCAGGAGGCCGCACTGCGCTCCCCGGGAGCCCACATCTGGGGCTGCACCTCCAACCTGGGGCACTTCCAACAAGGCTCCACCCGTCAGACCCGTGCAGGCTGGGGCTCAGGCAGGGTGATACCGAATGCACGGAAAACAGGATGTGTGTCACGGGCCAGGAGGACCAAGGAGCCCGCCTCCGTGTACAGGACCAGTAACCAGACCTACGGGAGCAGAGCGCCCACCGTGCACGAGATGCCGGTAAGCGGGCACGAGCCCGTGGGAGGTTGGGCGTCTCTAGAAGAGACCTGAACCCTGGATTTCTCAAAGGCCCTCACACCTCGGGGGAGGGCTGGGAGGGCCCAGGGCTCCAGGCGGCAAAGTGGGAGGGACCGCGGAGCCCACTGGAGCAGGGCGGGTAGGAATGAAGGACTTGCCCTGAGATCTGGCGGTGAAATTGTTCAAGGGTGCAGAGTGCACGTGCACTTGCCCACGGTACTCGAGGGACCGGACCCATTCACACACACACACACACACACGCACGCACGCACGTGCACACATGCACACACACACATGCACACACACACATATACGCACACTTATGCACACACACATGTCAGTTCTGAGGCAAACAAAGAAACGTCCGATAACCGGCCCGGTGGCACAGTTTGTAAACCAGGAACTGGGGTGGCTTGAGGCTGGACCCCCAGTCAGGGCTCGTGGCCACACCTGGGGGGGCCATGCCACACACAGGCGGCCGGAGCTGACCCTCCCTCCGTGTGACGGTGGGAAGAGGCACAACTGGCCATTGTCCGGGTGGCAGGCGTGGCCGGGGGCAACTAGGCCTTCCGGTCGCACTGGCCTCGCTGCTTCGCAAGAATAGAGACGCTTCCTTACAAATTCTTTTTCTCCCCAAAATACCGAATGACGAACGGGTAGGAGTCTCCCCGTGCACCGCTGTGTTCCCTTTGCCCTTCCAGAAAGCGTTCTACGCATATTCAAATAGCTTCTCCAGATGGCTGGCGGCCGCGGGAATGTTCCGGAACACTTCTTTCAACGTCCACATGGAGAAGAGCTCGGTGTCGGGCGCCGACAACTGCATCACCTCCTACAACCGGCTGAACTTCCACCCCAGCTACAATATCCGCAGGCCCTCCATCTGCAACGACTGAGGCCGGGCACCCCCCTCTCCCCCGCCCCCCGTAGCTGCGGGACAGGACGGCCCGAGCTCACTGCTGTCCCTCAAAACGTCTTTCCTCCGTGAGGCCCTTTCCCGTCCGGCATTGGAGGTGGAGAGGGGGCCGCTGCCTTGCCTTTGCATTAAAATGTTGCCACATCCTGAGTCCCCGACTCACCTGGGATCGAGGAGCAGGTCGGCGGGCCCACGCGTCGCCCTGAGCGCGTCCCCGTGTCTGTTGCGCAGCCTTGTTCCTGCTCCTGCTGCTCGGCTGTGCGGGGAGGGTCGCCCTGCCCGGGCGCTGGGCCAGGAGGCGCTGCGGAGCCCCCGGAAGGTGCCAGGCAGCCAGGCAGGAGGGCGCGTCGGTCCCTGAGCCTCAGAGGACAGACTGGGGGTCCCGCCGCGAGGAAGCCGGGCGGGTGGCACAGTGGACGAGACCCGCGGGAGTGCGCTCCTGGCTGGTGGAGGGCAGGTGCCCACTGGCAGTTCTTGCCTTCGTGTTCATTTAAATTTTCCAATGAAAAGTGGGAAAAAACCCCCAAAACCAAGCAGGCAGGGAGTAAGCTTCCTCAGGAGGGGTCGCGGCCGCGGTGGCGGGTTTTCATCTGCGTGGCCCGTTCTCAGCCCGGGGCCGGAGCTACAGGGTCCTCAGGGAGAACCCAGCCTCTCCGGCAGCCACAGGGACCCCCGCCTCCAGGAGGACCCCCCTCCCTTTCAGGAGAGGCGCTCGTTACCTTGGAAACCAGACAGTAGCAGCCACGGCCACAGACCACCACAGCGCCTTCTTCATGGGACTTTTACCCGGAGAGGTTTTACAACTGAATTTGGGAAGGAATTAGGCCCCCGTTTATTTCTTCATTAAAACCGTTGGTTATGAGCACCCGAAGTAAACATCTTGGCAACACTCTTGTGTCCAATCTGGAATGACAGTGGTTTCCAGGGAAAACCAGTACATTTAGTAAAAAGATACAAGCCTGAGCCCCGGCCCGCCCGGCCCCGTGGTCGGAGCGTCGGCCAAGCAGCGAGGATCACGGGCCCGATTCCCGATCAAGTTCGAGGGCACGGACCTGGCTGCAGGTTCGAGCTCTAGGGGTCCCAGGTGGGAGGCGGCCCATCGATGTGTCTCTCACCTTGATCTCTCCCCCCCCCTCCTCCCTCCCACTCTCTCAAAATCAATGGGAAAAATAGAAATATCTTCGGGCGAGGATTAACAAAGAAAAGAAAAGAAGTAAAAAGACACGAAGCGACCTGAGCCAGGACCCGCACCCAGAGCAGGAAGCCAGCGTGGCCCCGGCGCCCGAGAGCTCAGTTCTGACCTCCCCTCGTGCAAACACCAAAGTACGGACGCCTCCCGGTTTGGTCCTCTGATGAAATAAATGAAGGAAAAGAGTGCCTGATGCCACCCCAGGTTCTGAACTCAGCAGAAGGGGAGTCCTCCCCTGGCCACTGCACGGAGGGGGGCAGCCTGGGGGGGGGGTTAAAACCAGCACAAACAGCTTCTCCTGCCTTAGACGCGGCGAGGCCGAGACCCCCGTGACGAGGCGGCTGCCCGAGCCAGGTGCCAGGGGAGACCCCTGGCCCGGACAGGATCCCCATTCTCCGCGGCTCCAGGCTCCGCTGGGCTCGCCCGCTGACCGAGATGCAGGCAGAGATGCAGGCGGCCCCCACACAACCGGCTTCGAGGGGTGAGCGTGGGCAGTGCCTGCGCACCTCAGGCGGGCAGAAGTCTCTCTCTCCCTTAAAAACAGGTTTTTAATTTTTTAGAGCGAGAGGAAGGGAGAGAGAAACATGGATCGCCTGCCTCCTGCACGCCTCCTGCTGGGGGTGGAGCCCACCACCTGGGCATGTGCCCTGATGGGGAATCGAACCGGTGACCTCTTGGCGCCCGGGATGGCGCTCAACCAACTGAGTCACAACCAGCAAAGGTCTCTTAAAGGAAAAGACCGGTGAGTTAAAGGTCATGAGAAGTGAGCTGTATTTAGCCCTGGCTGGTGTGCTCAGTGGTGAGAGCGGCAGCCCCCAGCCCCACGGTTTCAGGTTTGATTCCTGGTCAAGGGCACACACCTGGGTGGCTTGTTTGCTCCCTGCGCCTGGTCCGGCCGAGTGCGGGAGGCAGCCAGTCAATGTGTCTCTCATACCAATGTGTTTCTCTCGCTCCCTCCCCCCCTCCCACTCTCTGAAAAGCAATGGGAAAAATAGCCTCAGGTGAGGATGAACAACAAAGTAAGTGAGCCATATTTATTTTCCTAAAAAAAAAATGAAAATGGGTGCTAAGCGCTCCGCCGGCGTCACCGAGGGCTGGCACGGTGGGCACCGAAGGGCCGTAGTTGATCGTGGCCAATGACCGCCATTTCTAACAGCCGCTACCGATGAGGCGGCGCTAGGCCAGTGATGGCGAACCTTCTGAGCTCGGCGTGTCAGCATTTTGAAAAACCGTAACTTCACTCTGGTGCCGTGTCACATATAGAAACTTTTTTATATTTGCAACCATAGTCAAACAAAGACTTCTATTTTTGGTATTTATTTTATATATTTAAATGCCATTTAACAAAGAAAAATCAACCAAAAAAATGAGTTCGCGTGTCACCTCTGACACGCGTGTCACCGGTTTGCCATCACTGCGCTGCACTGTGTCTATTCTAAGCGGAGGGGGTGTCTGAAGGAGGGAAACACCTCTGTGCACACGCGTCTTCCCCACACCCGGTCGCTGTCTGCAGCTCTGGCTCCGCGTCCGCGTCCGGGCGCCACCGGCCTGTTCCTCCCCGTTCACCTGCCGCCTGCGGTTTGCAAAGGGCTTTGCCGCTGTGCTGTCCCCTCCTCTGAGTCCCTCACCTGGGGCAAGTCTTACTCCTGCCCTTTCCCGTTTCCGATGGGAAGGTTAGGGTCCGCCTTGGGGGGGTGCTGGGAGGGGCGAGGCCCCAGCGTCTGCTCCACCTCCTGGCCCTAACTTCCTGCAAATTCACACAAGTCAGAGGGGCTCCAGCCACGAAAGGTCCCGGAACCTTTTATCTCTTTAGCCTCTTTTCACACGGGAATCTGTGTCCTGAGGGGAAAGAGTTAGACCCACAGGGCGAGCTGGATGCCCCCAGATCTCGCCTGCCCGTGTGGGTGATCGCACAGCGCGGCCGGCCCAGGAGAAACGAAACTTCCCTTCGGACCGTGTACTGAGTTCCTTCCCAACCAGAACAACTACAGACAAGGCGATCGGAACATGGGGGGTGACCGGAACAGGGGGCGACAGCAGCCGCCCCACAGGGCGCTGGATGGGGTGCCCACGGCTCCTGGAAACCGCGCTCCGCCCCCCAGCTCCTTCATCTCCCCCCCTCTCCCCTCCCCTCAGAGAGCAAACCCCGTGGCACTTTGCTGTCACGTCATTTAGCTGCCGAGTTTGCTTAAAACCAGTAACTCCTTCCTCTGAAAGCTTATTTCCATCTCTGCTTCTGCGTTTGTCTTCAGTGGCCGTTTGTCTGTTAATTATAGTCGATCAGGATAAGAGGTTTCGAATATATTGTGACATATGTCAACGTGAAAACAGCACCGGAGTGGCCAGCACCTCGAGGGTCTGCAGACCTCGCCCCCAGCCCCTCCCGGCAGCCTGCCTGTGGGGTGCAGGCCGGGAGGGCGGGATTTGCCCTGCTTCACCCTCTAACGGCCCCTTCAATGAACTCTGGGGGGCGGGAGGTCAAGGTGACAATACCTTTGTTGTTTTTAAAAAATGTGTCTTTAAGAAATTTGACTTCAGAGAGAAGTGAGAGGGAGAGAGAGAGAGAAACATCAATGATGAGAGAGAATCATGGATCGGCTGCCTCCTCCTGCACGCTCCCCACTGGGGATGGAGCCCACAGCCTGGGCCTGTGCCCTGACGGGAATCGAACCCTGACCTCCTGGTTCATGATTCAATGCCCAGCCACTGGGCCGTGGCCGGCCGGGCACCTGAGACCTCATCATGCTCTGGACATGGACACAGAAGCGCACGGGCTGCCTGCCATGTGCAGGGCCCAGACTGAGAATGGGGGCAGAGGCTCCGTGCACAGGGCGCTTTATTGAGCTGCTGCCTGTGGCCACGGAACAGCACTGGATGGGAGACAGCACAGGCCCCGGGCGGCGGGGTCCTCGCTGGCATCTGTGCTTTGTGGGTGTTGGTCGGAGGCTGCGGCCGCGGTGCTCAGGGGACGTGTCAGCCTCCGGCCCAGGGTTCCCGCTAACCGGCGATGTCCAGGAACCTCCGGACGGAGACCTCAGGGCTCAGAGGGTGCTCCGGGGGGTGCGATCGCTGCCCCCCAGGCACAGCGGACGTTTCCACAGCAGTCACCCGAGTGCCAGCTCGGAGTCATGGGCACTGGCCCGTGGCGGGCGGACCGAGGGCGAGCTGGGGAAGCGACGGGACCGCCGCCGGGGACGCCCTACAAAACCCAACAGCTCTCGTTTCCAAAAATAGTTTTTACAGCACTTAAATAATTTACAAAAGAAGCTACAAAAATCGTATTTACCAGGACACACGTGTTAAATAAGGGCACCGCTGCCCGTTAGCGTACATATATGTACAGGGCGGCCCCAGCGGCCCGTCCCCCTACCCAGGGTCCCTCTACACGCACGTCCACGCACGGCCCAGACGCGCGGGCGCCAGGACGCCTGCTCACAGCTGGAGGATCGTGCCCTTGGCCGCGGGGCTGCTGTCCTCCACGGAGGTGTCGCTCAGCTCGCTGGTGTCGCTGCCCCAGGCCGCCTGGTCCTCGTCTCCGTCCACCCGCCGTCCATACCGCAGGCCTAACACGTCCTCGTCGGAGCCCGAGTTCCTGCCGCAGCCGCCGCCGCGCGAGCCGATCGCCCTCCTCCGGGGCCAGGGCCGGGCCTCCTTGCCGAGCAGGCGGGAGCGTCCGAACCGGCCCGCGTGGCCAGCGGGGGCCTCCCTGAAGGCCGAGAAGGCGGGGCCCTGCAGCGGCAGGCTCAGCCCGGGGCTGAAGAGCCCGGCGGCCGGGGCCCCCCAGGACGCGCTGCTCCCGAAGTGGAACAGCTGCGCGGGGAGCAGCGGGGAGAAGCCCGCGAAGGGCAGGCCCTTCCTGGGGTCCGTGGTGGGGCCGGCGGGGCCCCGGGCCTGGCCCTCCGGCACCCTCTCCTTCTCGCTCCCCAGGCCCCCCTTCCACGCCACGCCCCTGCCTCCTGAGCTCAGCGCCCACGTGCTCTGCAGTGCTGTCTGGTGGGCAAAGTCGCCCCACGGGAGGGTGAGGCCGGCCTGGGGCGCCCCCTCCCTGTCGGCTCCCGGGCTCCGGGTCGGTGCGCTCCGGCTCTGAGAGGCCGCGGGCAAGGCCCCGCCGGGACTTCGTGCCCGGGTATCTGCCTCTGCCGTCCCGGATGCCCCTCGCGGGCCCTGGTCTCTGGGAGGGTGAAGGCTTCTCTTGCCCGCGGGGGACCCCCTGGCCGAGAGCGTCCCACTGCTGCCCCGGGGAGGCGCCGGCTGGCTTCTGGGCGGAGCAGCGGGGAGGCAGGCGGGGTCCGTGCGGGGCCCGCCCCGGGGCCCCGATGTGGGCTGAGGGCCCCCCCTGCCCCTCTGGCTCCGGGTGCACACGCCCGGCTGCAGGGTCAGGGCCGGGGCCGCCCCCTTCCGGCACAGCGGCTCTGGCCTGGGCCCGCTCCCCGGGCCCGCTCCTGGAGTTTCTGAGCCGCTCTCCGTCTCCTTGGCCTTTTCGGCCAGAAACTTCCGGATCTCCAGCTCGATGCTGTCGTCACTGTCCACGGAGCTGCTGTCATCAGACCGGAGGCCGGGGCTGGCGGCCGGGCCGTGGCGGGGGCGGGGGCGGGCCTCGGCCTCGCCGGGGAAAGGACTCTGCGCTGACGGTAGGGCCTGGGGCGGGTCCGCGGGCCCGGCGCCCTCCGTGGGGCTGCAGAAGCCGCGGGACGGTCCCCTTTTGGACCTGGAGAGGCAGCTCTTCAGCACCACGGGCGGGCTCCTGTCCTGGCCGCCTCTCTGGGGGCCGGCCCGCGGACCCGGGGCCCGCGCCTCGGTGCTGCCGAACCGGACCTTCTTCCGGCCCCCGGCTCGGGGGTCCCTCCCGCGCCTCCGGAGCCGCCGCTTGGACCGCAGCAGGTCTTTGATGGCCGAGTCCAGGTCCTCGTCGCTGTCCAGCGAGCTGCTCTTGTCCTCAGAGCTCTCCTTCCCGTCCACACTGCGGGCCTCGGCCACCTTCCCGGGGCCCGGCGACACCCCGCCCCTCGCGTCCGTGGCTCCGTGCTCACCCCCCAGCCCGGCCGTCCTGCAGGGGGGGCGCTGCCCCCTGGCCTCGCTGTCCCTGCCAGGGGCCTCGCCGGGGCCAGGGTCCGGGGCGCCCTCCTGCACCGCCTCTCTCGCTTTCTTGGGTGTGGACGACCGCACGGCGCCACCGCCGCCCCTGCGTTTCCTCCTGCAGCTCAGCGGAGGCTCCGGTGTCCGAGAGACGGGGGCCTTGGGGCCGCCAGCCTGCCCGCGGGGGCCCGGCGGCGGCGGGGGGCTCTGTGCGGACGGCGGGCAGGTGTCCGCTCTGGCCGGCAGAGTCCCCGACTGGGCCTTCAGCGCCAGAAAGTTCCGGATCTCCTGCTCTATGCTGTCGTCACTGTCCACGGAGCTGCTGTCGCCGTCCGAGCGGGAAGGCACACGGGAGGGACAAGGGAGCGGGCTGGCGGCCGGGGGTCCGTCCCCGCCCTCCCCCGGGGCCGGCAGGATGGCTTTGGAGATGTCCAGGATCGCCTCGGCGCACATCAGCTCGGCGGAGGTGTCCGCGCGGCACGAGGCCCCGTCCGCAGACCGGCTCCTGGCCGCTGTGCCCCCCGGGGCGGCGGGGGCTTGGGGTTCCTTTGGTGGCTCGGACGGAGGGTCGGGGTCAAGCCCGCCCGGGCCCAGGTCCACAGCCTTCGAGGCCACTGGCTTCCTCTTGCCTGGCGCTTTCCTGGGGGTGAAGGGCAAGGCACTTTTTGTGGCGTGGCCGGCGCCGTGGGCGGGAGGGCCGGGCTGCTGCTCCCCGGCCGGGGCTTTCGGGGGCAGGTCCCCGCTCGCCTCCCTCCTCTTCGCTCGCTGGTACCGCTGGATGGCCTCCTCAATACCATCGTCGCTGCTGGAGTCGGCCGCGCGCACGGGGGCCGGGCCCGCGCTCCTGACGCCCTGTCCCCTCCGCCCGGCGCCCAGGTTCCTCCGGAGCCGGCCCTTCCCCTGGGCGTCCGCCGTGGGGCAGGGGGCGGCCGGCCTGGGGGGTGCGGGCTTCGGGCCGCCCACGCTCTCCGGCTCGGCGGTGACCTTGGACCTGAGGCTCCTGGGTTGCGCGGCGGCCGGGGCCCACCGGGGAGGGTTCTGGAAAACAGACTCCTTACACGCTCCCGCCGCGTCCTGCCGGGACGCCTTGCCCACCGGCTCTCTGCTGGACCTGAGGGCGGGTGTGGCCAGGCTGTCGCCAGGGTCGGGCTTTCTGTCCGCAGGCCTGTCACCTTGTGGGGTCTCGTGCTGTCTCTTCTCGCTCAGGAACTGCTCGATTTCCGCCCGGATGCTCTGCTCAAAGGAGTCCTCGCTGCTGACGCTGCCCGGGGAGGCGGAGCCCGGGGCCTGGCCAGTTCCCACGCGGCCACCGGCCCCCACGCGGCCACCGGCTCCCACACAGCCACCGGCTCCCACGTGGTCACCGGCTCCCATGCGGCCACCAGGGATGCCTCCTGAGCCAGGGGCCCGCTTTGGGGGACACAGGGTAGTCGGGGTACTGTTCGGAGGAGGCTCCGGCGTGCACCGAGGGTCCTGGTCGGCGGCCGCGGGCTGGGCGGCCCCGCTCTTGGCCTTCAGGTACTCCTGGATGGCCTCCTCAATGCCCCGGTCCACGGAATCGTCACTGTCTGAGTCCCGCCCCGAGGGGCCGGGGTCCGAGGCCTCCTCCTTCCTCTCGGGGTCAAAATGAGCAACGAGACCGCAGGCGGGGGCGGCGGCCGGCTGGGCGTGGCGGCCCCGGTGGCCCCGGTGCAGGGCGCGCTCCTGGCTCCGGCCCCGCGCTGTCCGGTCGCCCCGAAGCGAGCTGATGAGCATCTGCACCCGGGCGCTCACCGCTGCACCGGCCGCGCCCTCCGGCTCCGAGAGGCGGCCCGGGAACCTGCAGCTCCCCGGCGGCCTGCAGGCCTCCCACGCGGACTGGAGAGGGAGCACGGGCGGCGCGTTCATGAGGAACATCCTAGCGACCGACCGGGGGGCACGCAGGGGCCAGGCTGCCGGCCGCTCGCTTCACATCCTGCGGGGAGAGCGCACACGGTGAGACGCGCTGCGGGAGGGGCCGCGCCGGTGGCCGCGTGGCCTCAGCGTCCTGGGCCGCGCAGGGAGGGCTGCCGGGAGGGCCCAGGAGGAAGACGCGTCTTCGCCAGCCGCCCGCCCGAAAGCGCCCACGGGAGCGCACACGTGTCTGCCCTTTCCCGTCCCTGCGCCCACTCAGCACCTCCACCTTCTCTGAGAGGAACAGGCTGCTTGTACCTTAGGAGGCTGCCCAGGGGTCCGGGCGATGAAGGCCGCACACCCTTCTCTGCAGGTTCAAGGGCAGGAGGACTCGGACCCTAGGGGGTGAGCGGGAGGGACCCCGGGGGTCGGTTCATTCTTGACGGGAGCAGCGAGCCCCTGAGAGAGAACATTACGAGAGGTGAACAGTTCAGCAATCGCCTCCCCAAACATCTTTAAAGAGTCACTTTTTATTTGAAAACTGGTGGCCCGGTGCACGAATTCGAGCACATTGAAAGGAAATTAATTAGAAGAAATATCTTAATATTCCACCAAGTCTCTTATCTACCTACTCCAGGACTTTTGTGAGGATTACGTGAGATGAGGCACGGGAAAAGCCTTCATTTGGTTAAAGTGTAAAATGTTTCCACCTGGCTATAAAGCAAGTCCTGTTCCTGGGCTGAAGAAACTGCAAGGAGGCTAGTCGCTAGGGAGAGGAAGCCGGGTGTTGCTATGTGACGTCATTACCCAGTGCCTACAATGACCGTTTAAGGCTGGGCTGTGGGCCGCATTTTGCGCCACGGGGTCACGGCAGCGTCAGCTGCGATTGGTGGGCTGTCACTCTGGGGTGGGGGCGGAGCCTGTGTCCCACTTGGGGGAAGCTGAGGGTTGCTTTGTGGGCGCCAGGCCCGCGGTGCCGTTTCTCTGTAAGTGGCCAGTGCGCATCACAGCAGCTCCTGCGTTCAGTGTCTGCCCCCTGGTGGTCAGTGCGCGTCATAGTGACCGGTCGGACAGTCGGACTCTTAGCATTTTAGCCTTTTATATATATAGATGTCAAATGTAGCCCAGCTGCCATGGCTCAGTGGTTAAGCCTCGACCTATGAACCAGGAGGTCACAGTTTGATTCCTGGTCAGGGCACAGGCCTGGGTTGCGGGCTCGATCCCCAGTGTGGGGCGTGCAGGAGGCAGCCGATCCATGATTCTCTCTCATCATTGAGGTTTCTCTCTCTCTCTCTCTCTCTCCCTCTCCCTTCCTCTCTGAAATAAAAAAAATATATATTACACACACACACACACACACAGACCAGGAACTTCAGTGTCAAGGAATTTCTTCCACTTACGTGAAACTCTCTTCAAGCGCAGGTCCAGAGTTTGGACAAAGCGGCCAACGTTGGTGCGTCGCGGGCCTGAGGTCTCCATCGCCCCACCTGCCCGCGTGGGGTCCTTTCCCGCGTGTGAGAGAGACTTTGTGCTGCCAGGATAGGGAGAGGCAGAGACACTGAATTCCCAGGCGACCATATATGTATATCTTTATGGAAAGAAACAGCATCAATTTAAGGGCCCAAAATTAAATGTTGGAAGATTTGCCCTGAGGCCAAATAGAGTTCATCACAACTAGTTTACCAGCCCCGGCCACAGCCGGACACTGGGACGCTGGCGGAGGCAGGTGGCCCAGCCCCCGTCCCTGCCGCCCACGTCCTTGCCCTCACGTCCCAGCCGCAGAGCAGTGGGCCCAGCGACGGAGGGGCCTGGGTGTGGAGAGCCTGGGGGAGAAGGCTAACCCTCAAACACGCCCGTAAAAACGGCCCCGTCCCGGGGGTGGGGGGTGGGCTGGGGGGGACAGGCCGCAGTGGTTTCCACACCAGCAGGCAAAGCCGGAGAGAACCGGCGGCCGGTGTTTACCGAGCGGACGGCGGCGGCTGGCTGTAGAGCCTGGCCTCCTCGCAAATAAACACTCGGGGGCGTCTGTCCGCAGCAACAGCCTGTGCTTTAAAGCAACTGCCCGAGGGGAACCGCTCAGGAGAACTCCCTCCATCACACTGCCCCTGCCCCCGAGAGGCCAGGCCAGGTCAGAGCCTGCTGGGAGGACACCAGCCGGACCCCAAAGCCGCGCTGCCAGACTGAAAAGTGGTGGCGGGCCCTGGACACCCTCTTCCGGGCGGAGAACACCGGCCGCGGATCTTGCACAGCCCGGCTCCCTGCACCTAATGCCCCCCACACATCACCTAATGCCCCCCACACATCACCTAATGCCCCCCACACATCACCTAATGCCCCCACACATCACCTAATGCCCCCACACATCACCTAATGCCCCCATACATCACCTAATGCCCCCCATACATCACCTAATACCCCCAAACATCACCTAATGCTCCCATACATCACCTAATGCCCCCACACATCACCTAATGCCCCCCACACATCACCTAATGCCCCCACACATCACCTAATGCCCCCACACATCACCTAATGCTCCCACACATCACCTAATGCCCCCCACACATCACCTAATGCCCCCCACACATCACCTAATGCCCCCACACATCACCTAATGCCCCCATACATCACCTAATGCTCCCATACATCACCTAATGCTCCCATACATCACCTAATGCCCCCACACATCACCTAATGCTCCCATACATCACCTAATGCCCCCCATACATCACCTAATGCCCCCCATACATCACCTAATACCCCCAAACATCACCTAATGCCCCCATACATCACCTAATGCCCCCACACATCACCTAATGCCCCCCACACATCACCTAATGCCCCCACACATCACCTAATGCCCCCACACATCACCTAATGCCCCCCACACATCACCTAATGCCCCCACACATCACCTAATGCCCCCCATATCACCTAATGCCCCCACACATCACCTAATGCCCCCACACATCACCTAATGCCCCCCACACATCACCTAATGCCCCCACACATCACCTAATGCCCCCCATATCACCTAATGCCCCCACACATCACCTAATGCCCCCACACATCACCTAATGCCCCCACACATCACCTAATGCCCCCACACATCACCTAATGCCCCCCATACATCACCTAATGCTCCCACACATCACCTAATGCCCCCCATACATCACCTAATGCTCCCACACATCACCTAATGCCCCCATACATCACCTAATGCCCCCCATACATCACCTAATACCCCCAAACATCACCTAATGCCCCCCCATTCACCACCTAATGCCTCCCACACATCACCTAATGCCCCATACATCACCTAATGCCCCCACACATCACCTAATGTCCCCCATTCACCACCTAATGCCCCATACATCACCTAATGCCCCCCATACATCACCTAATGCCCCCACACATCACCTAATGCCCCCCATACATCACCTAATACCCCCAAACATCACCTAATGCCCCCCCATTCACCACCTAATGCCTCCCACACATCACCTAATGCCCCATACATCACCTAATGCCCCCACACATCACCTAATGTCCCCCATTCACCACCTAATGCCCCATACATCACCTAATGCCCCATACATCACCTAATGCCCCCACACATCACCTAATGCCCCCCATATCACCTAATGCCCCCCACACATCACCTAATACCCCCACACATCACCTAATGCCCCCACACATCACCTAATGCCCCCCATATCACCTAATGCCTCCCACACATCACCTAATGCCCCCCATACATCACCTAATGCCCCCCACACATCACCTAATGTCCCCCATTCACCACCTAATGCCCCATACATCACCTAATGTCCCCCATTCACCACCTAATGCCCCATACATCACCTAATGCCCCATACATCACCTAATGCCCCCACATATCACCTAATGCCCCCATACATCACCTAATGCCCCCCCCATCACCTAATCCCCCCCCCTCACATCACCCACAGTGGTCCAGCCCCTGGTGCCTGCCAGGGGGGCGTCCCCGGGCTTCGGAGGGGAGGGCCCGGCAGGCCCACGGCAGGTGGGAGGTGGGCCTGTGGGCCAGATAGGAGGTCAGACCTCACAATCCTGCAGCTCGGTCTCCCCAAGCACAGCTGCAGGGCCACGCTGGTGCCTGGGGCCCGAGGCAGGTGAGGCCCTCCCAGCTGACCCAGTCCTGCCCTCTGACCCTGAGCACGGGGTTCCCTTCCTGGGGGCGCTTTCGCCCGCACCCCCTCTGCTGAGGTCGCAACCAGGCCCTCAGCCACGTCAGGGTGAGACCCCCGCGGGGAGGGCAGCCCCACGCAGTCTGCACCGGGTTGCTTCTGGGGTCCAGGGGCCGGCGGGGCGCCAGTGACCTCCCGGAAGCTGCGCCAGACGCTACTGTCCATCCGCGGGGTCGGGGTGGGGCGTGGGGGAGTCCTCGGGCCGCGCTCCGAGGTGGGGGCGCCGGGCCGGCCGGCAGCTGCCCGCGGGCCCTCACCTGCGCCTTTCCAGGTGCGCCCCGCGCCCCGCCAGCTCCCAGGACCGTGGGACGCGCAGGGCCCGCGACGCGGAGGCGGGGCCAGGGGCTGCCTCGGGCGCCGCGACACCCGCCCGGGCGGTACCAGCCCCGGCGCCCGGCGATCGCGCCTCCGCCCCGCGCGCCCTCCCCGGCCCGGCGCCGCCGACTGCGGCCTGCCCGCCGCCCTCCTTCCCGGCGCGGCGCCCCCCTCCGCCCGCCGCCCGGCCCCTCGCCGCCCCCACCCAGCGCCGGCCGGTCCGGCCCGCGTCCCGGGGGAGGAGCGGCGCGCGGGGGGCGCGCGGGGCCGCGGGGTCCCGGCGCCCCGCCCCTCGGCCGCGCGGAGGGGGTGGGCCGCCCGCTCCCGGCGCCGCTCCCCGCCCCCCCGCCCGGCGTCCGGGGCCGCACGGAGGGCGGGGCGCGCGGGGCGGGGCGACCCCCGGTGCCCCCTCCCCGGACCTACCGGCGGCGGCGGCGCGGCGGCGCGCTCCGGAAGCCGTGCCCGCTGGCTGGGCATCATGGGAATGGCACGGCCAGTTCCGGGGGAGGCGCGCGGCCCGGCCGGACCCCCGCCCGGCGAGCGCGCGCCCACCTGCCGGCCGCTCGGAGCCGGGGCGCCCCCTCCCGCCCCGGACGGGGCCCCGGCGGGTCCTGGCGCCGCGGGTGACCAGATGGCGGGTGTGACGTCGGACCCCCGCACCCCTGCGGAGGCGGGCCCCGGGGGGGTGGGCCGCCCTGCCCTCGACCCCTCGGTGCCGGGAGTCGGGGAAGGCCCTCCCCTGCGCCCCGAGGTGGGCGTGCGCGCTGGAGGTGGGGCGCGGGCAGGCGCCGGCGCTGCTGGGCTCGGGGGTCGTGGCTGGGATTGAGCTGCCGCGTCCCGAGGAGCTCGGGCAAGTCCGGGGTCCCCCGTGTGCGCGCCCGAGCCTGCACCCCCATCCCCCCTGCGGGAGCTCCCGGCTCTGAGCAGGCTGAGCCTGGCTCCCCCCTGGAAGCGGCCGTCCCTCTGCCCGCCCCCGGTGCCCCCAGCTGCGCGCCGCAGGGCCGGCCCTCCATCCAGCCGGCCGCCCGGCCTTCCTCCGGGTCATGGCCCAGGAAGCTAGGCCGCCCGGTTCCAGCCAGTGTTTCACAGAAGCTGCCCGCGGTCACTCAAGAACTGGCCCTGGGCCCAGCTGGTGTGGCTCAGTGGTTGAGCTGCGACCTATGGATCAGGTCACAGGCCCGGGTTGCCGGCTCCATCCCCCTTGGGGTGTGCAGGAGGCGCCCCATCAAAGATTCTCTCTCGTCATGGGAGTTTCTGTCTCTCCCTTCCTCTCTGAAATCAATAAAAAGGAAGGAAGGAAGGAAGGAGGGAGGGAGGGAGGGAGGGAGGGAGGGAGGGAGGAACTGGCCACAGGGCCCCTGAGCGTGTGTGGGCGCTGGAGGAGGGAGTGGGGGGCCTGGTGCCACACCCCACGCCTCCTGTCCCCACACCTGGCCTGTTGGGGATGGGGAGGGACCCTCGGGTTCTGTCACTGAACAGAGGCTTGGACGCTTTCCCAGTTTTATTTCTCAAACAATCAGAGATCTTCGCCCACGGCCTGCGGTGTCGCGGGTGCTGCGCAGGGTGCCGGGGCCGTGGGGATGAGCCCCACTGTGCACGGGGCCGGACAAGAGCACGATAGCCACGTCACCTGTCCGTCCGTCTGTCCGCCCTGCCGGCTGCCTCTGCGGCCGACACGGGATTTGGGGGTAAACGGGGCGTCCGTTCCCGTGTTGAAAACGCCAGCGTTTGGGAAAATAAAAACCAGTGGCTTTTCCCGGCCGGGGAAGGGGTATTTCTAGTCTCCAGCCGTCCGGGAACTGTGGCGGCCAAGTGTCAAGAAACCCATGAAACACGGTTTCAGTGCGTCAGCGAGCTGTTTTCATAAACAATGCTTTCTCATTAGAAGAGCCATATTCTTGCCTGGCGGGCGTGGCTCAGTTGTCTGGGCTTCGTCCTGTGCACCAGAAGGTCGCAGGTTCGATTCCCGGTCGGGGCCTATGCTTAGGTTTCGGGCTTGATCCCCAGGAGGGGGCGTGTGGAGGCCGCCGATCGATGTTCTGCTCATTGATGCTTCTCTTTTCCCCCCTCCCTTCCGCTCTGTAAACATCAACTAAAAAAATAAGGAGGGAAAAAAGTAAACAAGAACAACAAAACCCAAAAAAAAAAGACAAACAAAAAAAGAATACCCCCTCCCCCCAAAAAAGGAGTCATAGTCATTACCCAGGATTTGGGGAAAGGTACCTAATGGATTGCTAACCGTCCGAAATACAGACTATAATATTTCCGCGTGTGCTTCCCTGGAGGTTAAGTAGTGCAGGTGGCCTTTGATAACACGTCGCCTGAGTATGTCCTCAGGGTAGGTGCTTAGGAAAGACACCCGGGGTCAAAGGCTACGATGCATTTTGCCAAAGTGCCGCCCAGGCCCGCCGGCCACGGAGGGTGAGTGTCCTGAACTGGCCGGGCCTTCCCTCTCCCGCAGCCTCCCGGGCAAGACAGCCTTTTCATCCCACGCTTTTTTATTTATTTTTTGTTAATCCTCGCCCGAGGAGATCTTTTTCCAGCGATTTTTAGAGAGAATGGAGAGGAGGGAGGGAGGGGGAGAGAGAGGAACATCTACCCGAGAGACACATCAGTTGGTTGCCTCCCGCACGTGCCGGGGATTGAACCTGCAACCCAGGTGCGTGCCCTTGACCTGCGACCCTCGGGCGCCTGGGCTGACGCCCTCACCACGGAGCCAGGCCGGTCAGGGCTCCTCACTCGGCTTCTAATTTCTCTGGCTGCTGTGAGCCGTACCTTTCCCTCTCGTCGTCGGCCGTTTGGAAACTTGCCCGTCCGTGTTCGTAGTGTTTTTCCTTTTCTTCCTTTTTCTTCCGTGTGACTTTTCCTCCTCCCAGAGCCTCCTCTGTTGGGGGTCTTAGTCCGTCTCCACCATGTGCTGGTGCGCTAACCGTTTATTTCTTCTTTCCACTTGGGGTTTAGCTTTTTGTTTATTTTTTAGAACATTTTTTTTAGTGGGTGTCAGAGAGGAAGGGAGCGGGAGAGAGATTGAAACATCAATGATGAGAGAGCATCGTGGATCAGCCGCCTCCTGCACGCCCCCTGCTGGGGATGGAGCCCGCAACCCAGGCATGTGCCCTTGCCTGGAATCAAACCCGGGACTCTATCCACTGGGCCACACCGGCTAGGGTAGGGTTTAGCTTTTTGCTTGTTTTCTTTGCGACGTGCAAGTTTTAAATTGGTTATGGAGCCACATCTTTCAGGTTTTCTTCCACGGTGTCTGGCTTTGGTGTCTCGCCACGCTGAGATTTCACACGTGTCCACCGATTTCATGGCTACGTTTCAAAATGGGGAAAGGGCTTGTCTGTGTTGCAGCGGTTCTCAACCTTCCTGACGCCACGACCCTTTCATACAGTTCCTCATGTGGTGACCCCCAGCCATAACATTATTTTCGTGGCTACTTCATCACTGTAATGTTGCTACTGTTAGGAATCGTCATGTAGATATCTGATATGCAGGACGTATTTTCATTGCTCGCGACCCACAGGTTGAGGACCTAAAGTTTAGGGAGTTGGTGACGCCCGCAGTCGAAGACACCAGTGGCAGCTGGCGCCTGTTTTGACATCCCGGGTGGGGGCAGTGGGGGGTGGGGGCAGTGGGGGGTGGGGGCAGTGGGGGCGTGGGACTGGCCCTGAGTCCTGCGCACACCCCGTGCAGGTGGGTCTCCACAAAGACTGCTCTGCGCTCATCAAAGCAGAAAACCCCAAGTGACCAGCACGAGGGGCCGGGGACGTGGTGGTGCGTCCGGGCGCGGCTGAGCCTCCGATGGAAGGTAGGAGGCCAGTGGTGCCCACGGGAGCAGGTCCCCCGAGGCCGCAGCCAGGCGTGCGAGGCCGGGCCGGGGCGGGCGGGCAGGTGGCCGCTGCCTGGCGGAGGGAGCACGGGCTCCGGGTCCTGCCTGGGGCTGAGCCACCCAGGGAAGTGTCATTGTTCCCTTTACACCATTTCAGTTAAGAACCCTGAGCCTGGTTCTCATGTATGCAAATACTAGCCGAGGGGACGCGTGAATATTCATGTATGCAAATGATGTCCGATGCATATTCCACCCAGAGCCAGGCCCAGGGAGCCACCGACTGGATTCGATCTTTGGAATTTCTGTTTCTGCCCGAGTTTTAAAACCTCTCGCCTCAGGAGGGACTTTGACTCGCGTGTTATCCGGCTTTATTTCTGAGTGTCAGGTCCTCAGGGTTCTCCTGGCACGAATTTCACCCAGGTTGTTACTCACCGTTTCTGGGCCCTTCGTGACGTTAATGCTGACGTCACAGGAGTTCGCACTAAAGGAGGAAATGATTCGGGAGCATCATCCGCACGAACCCGGGCACGTGGCCTCGGATTATTCTAGCGGGCAGGGCCCGGCCGGCCTGGCTCAGTGGGTGAGCGTCCACCTGTGAACCAGGAGGTCAGGGTTCGATTCCCGGTCAGGTGACTTCAAGGTTCAGCCGTGAACAATAGCCTGGCTTCTTCCGGGAGATGCCCAGCGGGCGTCGGGTCCCTGGCCGTCCCCCCCTCCAACCAGGACACGCCCAGGCGAGCAGGGGGGCGGAGCAGCCGGTGGGAACGTTAGAGAAGGAGAGCAGGTGAGCGTCCAGGAGAAGGGGGGACGGGCACCAGCGCCCCCGGGCCTCGCGGGCCTCACATAGGGCCCCCCACTTCAGAAGCCAGAGGAGTCAAACCCTGCGTCTTTGGGTGGGGCCCTCCTGCCCCCAGGCCCCCCGCCTCCAGCCCCCCCCCCTGAGGCTGTGTGTACAGAGAGGCCGCGTGGAAACCCCCTCACGGGACCCGCCTCCCAGCCCTGCCCCCGGCGAGGCTGGGGAAAGGCCAGGAAGGAAGAGCTGGCCAAGTGGGGGGCCGGGGACGCTAATGGTCAGGAGGGACGAGGAGCTGGAGCTCACGGGCACACGCTGCCCACGCACAGGAAGTGCCCACGGAGCAGCGTCCTGGGCGAGGCGGCTTCCCCTCCAGAAAGGGGTCTCGGTCAAATGATTCGCGGGGCCTCCGACGCGGGAGCCTGGGGACGGGTTTCTCCCACCGCCGCCGGCCCCAAGAGGGCCAGGCCGGCCCGGCTGCTGGTCCGAGCGTTGTCCTGACACCTCTGTCTCTCTCTCTCTCTCTCTCTCTCTCTCATTCTCCCCCCACCTCTCTCAAATCAATAAGTAGCCCTGGCTGGTGTGCAAAGTGGTTAGAGCAGTGGTTCTCAACCTTCCTGATGCCGCGACCCTTTCATGCAGTTCCTCCTGTTGTGGTGACCCCCAACCATAACATTATTTTCGTGGCTACTTCATCACTGTGATTTTGCTACTGTTATGAATCGTCATGCAAATATCTGATATGCAGGATGTATTTTCATGGTTACAAATTGAACATAATGAAAGCACAGTGATTAATCACAAAAACAATATGTAATTATATATGTGTTTTCAGATGGTCTTAGGTGACCCCTGTGAAAGGGTCGTTCGACCCCCAAAGGGGTCGCGACCCACAGGTTGAGAACCACTGGGTTAGAGCGTCAGCCTGAGCACCAACGGGTTTCGGGTTTGATTTCCGGTCAAGGGCAGGTACCTGGGCTGCAGGTTCAACCCCAGGCCCCTGTTGGGGAGTGTGTGTGAGGCAACCAGGCCATGTGTCTCTCTCACATCAGTGTTTCTCTCTCTCTCTCTCTCTCTCTCTCTCTCTCTCTCTTTCTCTCGCCAATAATAATAATAATAATAATAATAATAATAATAAATAATAATAATAAAATCTAGGAAAGGGTGCTCTCTAAGCCGGTGGTGGTTCCTGGCCGCTGGTCGCAGCATCCTGGGATGTGGCCGTGTCTGCACGGCCCCAGGACACACGACCCGGTGCCCGTGACACTGCACGGCGCCCACCCTGCTGGCGGGCCCTCCAGGGACAGGGAGCGGGTCGGGCCGGGGCAGCAGCCACACGGGAGTCCCGTGCACAGACGTTATCAGGGGGAGCCCCCCCCCCGCCCCCCGTCAGGGCTGGTGCAGGGCCCTCGGAGAGCTAATTGGCTTAAGTGTTCGAACCTGAAGGCCAGCTGCCGCGATGGATGCGCGTCTGGCGTAACTAGGAGGCTGGGGGTGCGGGCGGGCGGAGTCCAGCCTCCATCTCTCCCTTCCCAAGTGGAGGAGGCCGAGCTGGAGCCGAGGCGGGGAGCCGGGAGGCTTGGTGGGTGTAGCGGCGCCTCCAGAGGGCCTGCCCTGGCCCCGTGCCCCCCGCTCCTGCTCTCCAGCTTCGGAGCAGGAGCTACCGACGCTCTTTGGAGACGCAGCTCTTCCATTTCAGTGCGAATAGTCCCGTCTGTTTCGAAGGTCAGTGAGCCGCCTCGAAAGTGTCGCTGGGGGTGACGGGCGGCCGCCTGGGGCTGCAACACCGCACAGGCCAGCAGGGTATGTGCGTGTGCATGCCTGTATGAGTGTGCGTGCCTGTATGAGTGTGCGTGCCTGTATGAGTGTGCGTGCCTGTATGAGTGTGCGTGCCTGTATGAGTGTGCGTGCGTGCACGGGTGTGCGTGCTCATCTGCACGTGTGACATGCCCTGAAAGGGGAGACTTTCCATTCGGGTCGCTGAGGTGGGACGATGTCAGCCCGGACCCCTGCGGCCGTGCCGTCCGCTCCCCTGGCCACGGGAGAGGCTGCGAGGGGAGGCAGAGCACGGCCGGCCCCCGAGTCTGGCCCAGGCTGAGCCGCCCCGCGGGGCTGGGACCCCCTCGGGGTGAGCGGGGGAGCGGGTTCGGGTCAGGTTTCTGCCTGGTGACGGGGGTCTGACCAGACTTCCCTGCGGGCCCCCCGCCCCTAGAACATGGCTGTTTCCCAGGTCCTCACGGGGCAGCTCAGGTGTTTGCAAAACCGAAGCCATGCCCATGCGGGCGCTTCCACCTGGGGGCGGGCAGCCTCAGCGGACGACGCCCTCGATGGCCGGCACCTGTGCCTGTGCCCCGCCCCCTGCCCGCAGGGCCGAGATCAACAGTCCACTCGCCTCAGGCTCCCTGGGGAGGGGGGTCAGGACTCCGGCCACGCCCTGGGCAGCTTGGCCTCTTCCGTGGGCGCTGCGGTGGCGGGGACCCCAGGGGGACCAGCGGCCGCGTGAGGACAGCTGGCTCAGCCGCAGCTGCTGACCAGAGGCCTGCTCATGGCGCCTGCACACGGCCCCGGCACGTGGCCTCCGCACATGGCTCCTGCACGTGGCTCCTGCCGCGGCTCCTGCACGTGGCCCCCGCACATGGCTCCTGCACGTGGCCCCCGCACATGGCTCCTGCCGCGGCTCCTGCACGTGGCCCCTGCACATGGCTCCTGCACGTGGCTCCTGCTGCGGCTCCTGCACGGGGCCCCCGCACATGGCTCCTGCACGTGGGCCCCGAACGCGGCTCCTGCACGTGGCTCCCGCACATGGCTCCTGCACGTGGCCCCCGCACGCGGCTCCTGCACGTGGCCGGGGCCTCTCCCAGGCAAAGGCCCGCCTCCAAGCGGGAGCGTCCGGAGGGAGCGTCCAGGGGGCAGGGGCTCCGGAGGCACCAGGTGAGCTGCCTGGCGGGTGCTGACCGCCTCCGGGCACACGTGGCCCCGCCCGTTACTGACTCTGGGGCCACGTTACACACAGCGTGCCCGCACCTCCTCAGGGCCCACACGTGGGGCCTCGCGCAAACCCTGTGATGAAGGCCCTTCTGCTCTCGCGTCCGGGGACGGAGAGGACCTGCTCGCGGCCCGAGGAGTGGACGGTGAGGCCCGGGGGCCCCGGGAAACCCCGGGCCCCCAGGTTCGCGACCCCCCAGCTTCAGAGCGGGGTCCCTGCTGGAGCTCCCCGCCCGGCCAGGATGCGGACACTCGTGAATGAAATGAGGGCCCTGGCCGGTGTGGCTCAGTGGACAGAGCGCCGGTCTGCGGACTGAAGGACCCGGGTTGGATTCCAGTCAGGGCACAGGCCCGGGGTGCGGGCTCGGTCCCCGGGGGGGTGGGGGGGCGTGTGCGCAGGAGGTAGCCGATCAGTGATTCTCTCCCATCACGGAGTTTCTCCCCCCCCCTCACGTCATTAACTCACGTCATTAAAACACCCTCAGGTGAGGATTAAGAGAAAAAGAGAACTCCGTCCCTTTCCCGGCCAATGACAGAATGACAGACACTGAGGTGCGGACGGACCCCTCCGTGGTCAGGGCGGCCGCGGGGGTCGTCGCCCTGTTGGCTGCGGTCCCTGCCGGAGTGTTCCTGAGCCTCTGCTTCCAGCCTCGGGGAGCACTGACACAGGAGAGCCGGTGGCCGGGCGGGAGGGAGGGAGGGCCGTGCCGCCCCTGCCGCCGCCCCTGCCGCTGCCTCCGCCTCCCGGACACGGGGCTCAGATGCCCCCCCGCCCCCCCCCGGGGGACGGGCCTCGCACAGTCACCCAGGAGGGCGGGCAGCGTGTGGGGCCGCAGGTGCCGGACACCACGGTCTGCCTGGCGGCCGCGTCCTGGGGCAGCGCCGAGGGGCGTGGAGCAAGGGGGCCAGTCGCACTGTCTGGTCATCACTGTGGGGGCCCCGAACCCCAGCATCTGTCAGCACGGGGTCCCCGTGGGGCAGAAAGGGCCCTGGTGGAGGGTCCTCCCGCCCCTCCCGCCGTCAGCCCTGCATCCGGAGACCCCGTGCTGGGAGGTGGCCAGGCCAGGGGCCTCAAGCCCGGCTGCTGCAGAGTGGGGCACCCAGCATGGGGCGTGCGCCTTGCTGAGCCCACCCTTGACCCCTGTCTTTGCCACGGGGCTGGAGGGTGCTGGGCCGCCCCGAGGTCCGGCCGCGGGTCTGCAGTCTCCCTCCAGGGCCGGGGGCGGGGGGGTGGAGGGGGCAGGCGGCTTTGTCTGCGTCTTGTATTTGTATCTGGAGCTTATGGGCTGCACTGCGTCCCCAGCGTTCACACCTTGAAGCCCTCACCGCCAAGGTGACAGCGTGGAGGCAGGGCCTGCGGTGGGGGGAGGGTGGCAGGCCACGGGGAGGCTGTCCCCTGGCACAGGAGGGGCCACGTGAGGGCACAGCGAGAAGGCCGCCTCCGTGCGCCACGGCTCCGGCCTCCGTGCGCCACGGCTCCGGCCTCCCGGAGCCTCACCGACAGCCCCTGGGTCTGGGCGTCTGGCCTCCAGGACGGTGGGGCTCCCCGCAGCCGAGGACCCCACCCCACCTCCAGGGCCAGGCGAGGTCAGAGCCTGTGTTCCATTTTTTAAAATGTTTTTTTTTTTATTGATTTCAGAGAGAAGGAGGGGGAGAGAGACAGAAACATCTATGGTGAGAGAATCATTGATCGCCGCCTCCTGCACGCCCCTCACTGGGGACTGAACCTGCAAGCAGAGCATGTGCCCTTGACCGGAATCGAACCCAGGACCCTTCAGCCCGCAGGCCGACGCTCTATCCACTGAGCCACACCGGCCAGGCCAGGGCGGATCCTGTGTTCACTTAACCTTTGATATTCTGCACATCACGGATATTTTCACATTGATTTGGATTTTAAAAAAATGACACTAAACACTTTGTGAAAAACCTTGATTGTTGAGTTTATTGGCGTCCCCTTAACTCACGCTGTGCTCAGGGCACGGGGCTCCCTCGCCTCCCCTGCCTGCTTCCCGGGGTTTGGTCCCGGGTGCAGAGATGCCCGCTCTGGCCTCTGGGTGCCAGGATTCCCCCACTGGAGAGGCCGGGCGCAGGCAGGACAGCGTCCAGCAGGGGGCAGCCGCGCTCTGCCTCAGATTAAGGCCCAAAGTGGAGAATTGCTGTCCCTCAAGCTCAAATGCTTGCAAAACCAGTCCCCGCACCCCGCCCTCGCCCCTGCCCCCCCTGCCCTGGGGAGGCGAGGCTGAGCGCAGAAACCCCCTCTTCCCGGCCACTCCGCGCTGACCACTGACCGCAGCTCCTCTTTCAAGAAGTGCTTCAGCCCTCGGTGCCGTCCACCTGGGGGGAGGGCGGGCTTGCCCTCTGCTCTGGGCAGCTGACCGCCAGGGCTGCGGGGGCGGGGAGGGGGGGTGGGATTTGAAAGTCCTTGGTGTTCGGAGCTGTGAGTTTTCCATGGTGGGAGGAGGGGCGGGGGGGGGGGCCGTAGGGGCATTTGAATCACCTGGGCAGGGGCCGCCGCTCTGGGCCAGGACAGGCCTCTCTCTGCAGGCAGCGTGGCCCAGGCTGTGAGCGACCACGGGGGGCACTTCATCAGCGATGCCGGGGCCGGGCAGCTCAAACCTCGACTTCTGTCTCTGACCCGACCCCATCAGCTCCTTTATGGAGACAGGCTGCGGGCTCCGGGGTGAGCACGCGCTGTGTTACCCGCGGCCCAGCCCTGCCTGCCATGGCCGTCGTCCTGCTTCCCTGGGCGCTGCCCTCAGGCCCCTGCCTCGCCCCTGGCCCAGGCTCTGCCTCTGTCCACCTCTGCTTTTTGGCACCAACCACCACCCTCCACTCACGTGCTGAGCATGTGTGTGTCTGTGTGTCCATCTGTCCTCCCACTCATCTCTCTGTCCATTTGTCTGTTCTTCCATCCACCATCCATCCATCATCCATCCATCATCCATCCATCCACCATCCATCATCCATCCATCATCATCTATCATCTATTCACCATCCATCCATCATCCATCCACCATCCACCATCCACCATCCACCATCCACTATCCACCATCCATCCATCCATCCATCCATCCACCATCCATTCACCCATCCATCCACCATCTACCATCCATTCACCATCCACCATCCATCCACCCACCCATCCACCATCCACCATCCATCCATCCATCCACCATCCATTCACCCATCCATCCACCATCTACCATCCATTCACCATCCACCATCCATCCACCCACCCATCCACCATCCACCATCCATCCATCCACCATCCATTCACCCATCCATCCATCATCATCTATCATCATCTACCATGCATCCACCATCCACCCACCATCCACCCACCCACCATCATCATCCACCATCCATCCAGTTATCCATGTGTCTATCCATCTACATCCATCCACCATCCATCCATGTCTCCATCCCTCCATGTGGACGCATCCATCCATCATTTATCCACCACCCATCCCTCCCTCCCCTCATTCTAGAAATGCTTTCCTTGAGTGAGTGGATGCGCTGTTAGGAAGCTGGGAGGAGGCCAGGAGAGATCCAACGGGAGAACGCAGATTCTGTCTCTGGCCTCACAGGGCCACGGTCTGTGGGCGACGGGTGTGGGATGGGGGGGGGGTGAGGGCAGCTGGGGGCTCAGCGAGCCAGAGAAGCTCTGCCTCGCGGAGGTGGCAGGTGGGGAGAGGTCCGGGGGGCTCCCTGGAGGGGAGACGGCGGGCTGAGCCGGGAGGCCTGTCTCGGGCCCGGCCAGCTCTCCGTGGGGCCCCTGATGTGGGAGAGTGGAGGCAGCGCGCAGCAGTCTGTGCCCACACGCCATCTGCCTCGCTCCTTCCTCCCCAGCGAGCGCCAGAGCCCGCTGCCTGGCTGCCGCCGCCACCAGCTGCACCATGGGCTCCCGTCCGCCCAGCACGCCCGGCACCTGGGGCCCTCGGGGAGGCGGGTCCGGGCCCGGAGAGCCCACGGGACCAGAGGGACGCCTCCCCGGGCCCCGTTTAACAGCTCCCCCCGTTTAACAGCCCCCCCGTTTAACAGCTCCCCCTGTTTAACAGCTCCCCTGTTTAACAGCCCCCCCGTTTAACAGCCCCCCCGTTTAACAGCCCCCCCGTTTAACAGCCCCCCCGTTTAACAGCGCCCCCCCCCCCCAGCTGGGCCCAACCCCTGGAGGCAGGGGCTGCCCGTGGTGCTGAGTCGGAATGGCCGTGACCTGTGACCTCTGTGGGCTCGGCCTCCCAGCAGAACTTCGCTGCCCTCGCACCCGGGTCTCCGAGGAAGCTCCGCCCCTCCCGGCTCGAGGGTCACGTTGCTTTCACCCCGTGTCTTCGCGTGTCTTCGCTGTGAGACGCCGTCTGCGCCCACAGGACCCGCTCCGAAGGCGCTGCTCTGCCTCGCCCGTGACGGTGAGACGCGCTGTTGACGGCTTCACGGACGGCGGTGCATGCCCGTGAGGTCAGCAGTGAGGCTCGTCTCTCCTGGGGTCAGGGCAGCCAAAGCGGCTGGGACAGGGTTGGGGGGGACGTCGGGGACCCTGGTCCAGAGGAGCGCGTGGGGCCGGCGGAGGCGGGGCGGGCGGGCGGAGAGCAGGTCCGCGGTGTGATGGCGACGGCGAGAACGGCATGTGTGGGAGCCCGTGCACTTTCCTTGCTAAAACCTCACCCGAGGGTGTTTTCCATTGATTGTTAGAGTAGAAGAGAGAGGGAAAGAGGGAGAAACAGCCACGTGAGAGAGACACACGGATTGGTTGCCTCCTTCGGTCCGCAGGCCACCGCTCTATCCACTGAGCCGAGGGCTGGGGCTGCCCCGTGTTCTTGAGGCCTCTTACCTTCACGGCCGCCCACCCAGAGCCTCCCTCTGAGGGTCACTGGGCACGGACGGACGTCCAGCTGGCCCTGGGCCCCGTCCTCTCGTGGGCCCCACGCTCCCGTGCCCGGGGCCTGCGGCCGCCCTCCCTCCTCCGGCTGATCGCGGAGGCACAGCTGCCGCCGGTTCATACACAGCCTGAGACCCGGCGCCCCCTCCATCTGATGGGGAGACGGAGGCTGGAGGACAGGCCCGGAGGCCTGAGACCCCCCTTTTTCTGGTCTCCATCTATCTATCTATTTATTTATTTATTTAATATTTTTATTGATTTCAGAGATGAAGGGAGAGAGAGACAGAACCATCCATGATGAGAGAGAATCATTGACCAGCTGCCTCCTGCACGCCCCACATTGGGGATGGAGCCCACAACCCGGGCCTGTGCCCTGCCTGGGAATTGAACCGTGACCTGGTTCACGGGTCGATGCTCACCCACTGTGCCACACAGGCCAGGCAGTGGTTCTTTTTTTTTTTTTTTTTTTAATATATTTTATTGATTTTCACAGAGAGGAAGGGAGAGAGATAGAGAGTTAGAAACATCAATGAGAGAGAAACATTGATCAGCTGCCTCCTGCACATCTCCCACTGGGGATGTGCCCGCAACCCAGGTACATGCCCTTGACCGGAACCGAACCCGGGACCCTTCAGTCTGCAGGCCGACGCTCTATCCACTGAGCCAAACCGGTTTCGGCAGGGCAGTGGTTCTTGAGCGTGCACACGCCTGAGGTGAGCCCTGCGGTTGCACCAGCTCACTGCCTTGGGGGGGCTCCAGGCCGGGCAGGGGGGTCCCCGGAAGGAGGAGCTGGCCCCGGGCAGAGGCTGCAGGAGGGAGCTGTGCAGACTGGAGCGGGCGGAGGCTGTGAACATGTGAGAGAAGTGCCTGTGGCCCAGAGAGGCCCCACCCCCCAAGGACCCGAGGAAACGGCTGGGGCGGGCTCCAGGCGGGAGTCAGTCTGCCCGCGCCGGGCAGACAGGCAGACAGGCAGACAGGCAGACAGGCAGACGGGAAGCCTCGAAGCCTCCATTCCAGGGTCACAGGGGAGGGCACAGAGGGGCCGCCCCACCGGGAGGAATGGTGAACCCAGGTCCCCCATCCGGCTGCACACGGAAGCTGGGAAGCAGCACCCGGCAGGTCCGACGGATCCAAATGAATGTGCCCAACAGAGCCCCACGCCATGCGTATGAACGGAGAGCACTCGGCGCCCGACCACGTGCTTCAGGACGCGGCTCCGCGAAAATCACCAGGCAGGACGGTGCGGCCGGCGGGGAGAGAGAATCCGCGACAGCGCCCAGCGCGCGCCGACGGCAGAGGGGCAGACGGGAAGTGGACACAGTCGCTCTGGCTGCACTCCAGCCGCTCAGACAGCCAGGGGAAGGCGGAGTGTGTGATGTGGAGGTACGGACACTATAAGAGACCCAAATCGCCCTGGCCGGTGTTGCCCAGTGGATAGAGCGCCGGCCTGTGGACTGAAGGGTCCCAGGTTCGATTCCCAGTCAGGGCACATGCCCGGTTATGGGCTCCGTCCCCAGTGTGGGGCGAGCAGGAGGCAGCCA
Source organism: Myotis daubentonii (assembly GCF_963259705.1). Classification (NCBI taxonomy): domain Eukaryota; kingdom Metazoa; phylum Chordata; class Mammalia; order Chiroptera; family Vespertilionidae; genus Myotis; species Myotis daubentonii. Next base: position 81,127,432 of record NC_081850.1, on the reverse strand, counting down.
ATCGATGATTCTCATCATTGATGTTTCTATCTCTCTCCCTTCCTCTCGGAAATCAATAAAAAAATATTTTTTAAAAAAGAGACTCAAATCAACCTCTAGAGTCTGAGATGGAAAATTCGTCGGATGGGATTAAACTTGGCAGAAAAAAAGGTCAGTGAGCTTGAAGACAGCGGTAGGAGGTGTCCGAAGTGAGGCCGAGAGAGAAAAGGCCTCCACGACATGAGCCGCCGCCAGAGAGCTGGGAGGGACCCGGGCGCCCACTGCACGCGCACTCGGGGTCCCTGAAGGAGAGAGAGGACAGAGGGAGGGGATTTGAAGACAGAGTGGCTCCCACAGGTCCGTGCGGGGCGCTCGGTGGACCCCAAGCACAAGCAGCAGGAAGGAAAGTACAGCCAGATGCTCGGCAATCAAATGGCTCCACCCCGCGACGAAGAGAAAACGCTTGGAAGCAGCCACTGGAGGAAGAGCACCGATTCAGGGGAGCGAAGGCGGGGAGAGCAGACGCCTCTGTGGGAATGAGGGGGCGCGGGGGGCCAGGCCTCTAAAGCCGGATGGAGACGTCGTCACCCTAGAATGCCACACCCGGGGCGGGTCCTTCGGAAACGAACGTGGCTTTTCGGGCGCACAAGCTGGAGGGCCGAGCAGCGAGGGACGCCGAGGGGCGGCTTTCCGGAGACGGAACGGAGGCTGATGGTTTGCACACAGAATCCGACGACGAACGGACCGGTGCGGCCAGATGTAAACAGATACAGAGGCTCATCACTCATCACGGGACCCCGACCGACAGCAATAACGGACAGCATCGGCCGAGGCCTCTCACAGGCACCCCGCGCTTCGCTTCCGTTTTCACAAACCCGATGGGGCAGGCACCCTCCTGCCTCCCGTTCACCGGAGAGGAAACGGAGCCTGAGAGGGGTCACATGACCTGGACGCGGGGGCGGAGAGCACGAGTCAGCTGAGGGTGGGATTCTGCTCCCTTTCGCTCCCCAAGCCGTGGTGTTGTCCCCCCTCTCCCGGCCTCACACCCATCCCTCTGTCCCCTGGGAACCCGTCCATCCAGGTGGGTCTGCCCCACACTCAGGGCCCCGGGGTCTGGCCAAGGCAAAGGCGGGGGAGGGGGGCCGGAGCCCCTTCCCCGCCCAGCCCCGCTTCGCAGCACTGCCGAGCATTCCCCAGTCTCTGGGAGATGAAATATGGGCCGGGGCTGTTGCCGTGGCAACCACTCATCATTTATTGATGACCCTGGAACCCACTTGCTCAGCGGCCGGGAGTGATTTGCGGTGCGGTTCCCGCTGGTTGGCTCCGCTCAGCAGCGCAGCAGCGGGCTCTGCCCACAGGCCATTCTGGCTTTGGCTCAGGGCGGGGGACAGGGCGGGGGACAGGGTAGGGGACAGGGTGGGGGACAGGGCCGGGGGACAGGGCGGGGGACAAGGCGGGGGACAGGGTGGGGGACAGGGCGGGGGAGGGCCGGGGGAGCTCTGTACCCGCTCTGGGCCCCTTCCCGTCCTCCCGGCACCAGAAAGGACCCTTTCGTTTCTGCTGCTGCTTCCAGTGCTTGGCCACACCTGGGCCCCCGCAGGAAAGACCACCCCCTGCCCGTGCACCTGGGACGACCAGCCCCCCAGCTCCCATCTTGGAGGCCCCAGCGGCCTGGCTGGCTGTCCCCCACCCGCGCCACTGAGCGACTGGCCGCCGCCTGGGTTTCCATCTCCGGTGGGTGGTGCGCCTTCACGTAGGAAACGTAGGAACGGCCCTGAGACCAGGAGCCACCGTGGCCAGTCCTCTGCCCTGACCGGCGTGAGCGAGCCCTCCCTCGGGCCCTGCCTCCAGGGAAGGGCGGGTAAATGCCTGTGGCCCTGGCTGGGGTGCCCGGTGGTGGGCGTCGGCCCGCGCTGAAGGGTCTTGGGTTTGATTCCCGTCAAGGGCCGGTCCCGGTGTAGGGTTCGCTCCCCGCCACCCCGTTCGGGCTGCGTACGTGCGTGTGTGCGTGTGCGCGCGCGTGTGTGTGCATGTGTGTGCATGTGTGTGTGTGTGTGTGTGTGCGTGTGCGCGTGCGGAGGCAGCCCTCCCCTCCCACCGCCCCTCCCTCCCTCTCTGAAAAGCAATGGGAAAAATACCCTCCGGTCAGGAATAACAACAACAAACACATGTATGTGTAACACGCTTATTTAAAATTTAAAAAAAAAGTGGTAAAATACACAACACAAATGGGGACGACTTTAACCATTTTTGAGCGCACGGCTCAGGGCACGAGGGACAGTCACATGGTTGTGCGGCCGCCACCCCATCCTCTCCGGGACTCTGTCCCCCTTAACACCCGCTCCCCGCCCTCCCCAGCCCCAGCCCCCACCGGCCACGGCCTGGCTGTGGAGCCCACCCTCCCAGCAGCGGATCGGGGTTTGTCCTTGGCGACTGGCTTACGTCACTCGGCACCATGACCTCAGGGCTCCTCCGCGCTGTACCAGAATCCCCTTCCTCCGTCGTGGGTCAGCCACCTTCTGATGGCCGTTCATCCGCCCACGGCCCCTCCGGGGTCTCCCGGCCCCTCCACCAGGTCCTCCCGCGAGGGGTCTCCGTCACGGAGACCTGAGCCCAGCTCCCTCCTGGAGGAGCCCCGAGTCCTTGTCCTCAGACGTGGAGGTGAGGCCCTGACTGTCAGCCACACGCGCTGCTCCCGCCACAGCCCTCACCTCGGACGGGGCAGGTGGGGCGCCCAGCCCCGGGCCCCCTCGCTGGCCTGGCAGGGGCAGGAGGGGCTCATGGCAGCGTTGCTCCAGGGGGTGCCATCCTGCTTTCCCAATCTCCAGTGGCCTCTCCCATCCCCTGGCAGGGTTGGGAGGTGGGGGTTGGGGCAGGTGCGGGGGGCAGGTGTGGGGGCAGGTGCAGGGGGCAGGTGCGGGGGGCAGGTGTAGGGGGTATAGGTGCGGGGGCAGGTGCGGGTTGGGGCAGGGGTTGGCGGGCCATCTCCCACCTCCTGGCCGCCCCTGTGCAGGTGGTCTGGCCCGGCTCAGGGATGTGCCGTCACGTGGAGTGCATTGCATGGGCCTCGGTGGACGCTGGCGTTGTGGTTCTCACTTTGGCTCCCGACGCAGCCACAGCCTCAAAGAGGTCACATCGGCCAGAAGGGGGCACAAGGGGGCACTTGTCTGCCTCCGAGGAGCCTCACCGGAGACTGGGCAGGGCTGGGGGGAGGGGCAGGGGGCGGCTGTGCTGAGTTTAGGAAGGGTGGGGGGGCCCGGGCCCAGGAGCCGCACCAGAAGGGACGGGGGCGTGCTTCAGGGGCAGCAAAGGGCCAGCCAACCGGCTGAAGATGCTTCCGGGTCAACAGATCAACTGGGGACCCACCGGCCACGGGGACACTGCCTGGGTTTGTGGTTTTGTGGTCAGGAAGCTGGAGGCTGGAGCCGGGTCTGTGCCCCCCCCCCCCAACCCCCCCCCCCCCCCGCTCCGGCTGGGCTCCTGGGGCTCCTTGGCAGCCCTGCTGGGGGAGGGGGAGGGGAGGGGGGCCGCCCCGGCTTCGCGCAGGAGCAGGTGATGGATGGGCCTGCAGAAGGGAAGTTAGGGGTCCACAGGGAACTGGCAGAGTTTCGCCAGGAAAGAGCCATCCATCAGGCGGGTCATTCGGCGCCATCAGCGCCTAACGCGACGCTCTAGCCCAGCGGGGGGCGCGGAGGGGCGGGCGGCTCTGGGCGGCTGCTCGGGGCTGGTGGCCCAGCGCCAGGCGAGCTGGAAACCCCGGTGCTCTCTGGTGTGGGGAGCAGCCCCCCTCGCCTCCGTGTGGAGCTGGAGGTGCCGGTCAGGGGCCACTGTCCCTGGGGACTGGGAGGTCTCAGCCCGGGGGTGCGCACAGGGACCCCACGCAGGCCCTGCAGCAGGAGGGGGCGTGTGCTCTGCAGGGAACCCGGCCGCGTGGGCGCCGGGCGTGGGGGGCCTGGCTCAGCCGTGACCCGGCCGGTGGGCTGACCCTGCCTGGCCGCTCATGCTCCCACTGAGAGGTCCCCTCAAGGCCCCCGCCCCCCGAATCCGTGTCCTCCTCACGACTTCCTGTGGGTAGGGGGCCAGCGGGGAGGCTGTGACGGGGCGCCTGGGTCGCAGGAAGCCGGGCGGCTCCCCGGGTCGCGGGGGGCCTTGCTCTGGGGGCCTGGCTGCCCTGCGTGGGGAGAGGGGGAGGGAGGTGCCCCGGAGGCCCCCCCCAAGTCCTGCCTGTGGTTGCTCTCAGCTCACTCGGGGCGACAGCGAGACACCCCTCCATCTCTCGCCGGCTGAGCTCACTCTGCCCCCGGGTCACAATAGATGGTGAGGTGCCTGGACCCCCATAGAGTGCCCCCCCGATCCTGCATGGACGACGTGCTGATGGGGCAGATGAGGTGGGCACCTTGGGGGACAGACGTGTGCCCAGGGGCGGGCACCCCCAGAGGCAGGAACCCAGCGGCTGCAGTGCTGTGGGTCCCGTGGTCACAGGTGCTGGGACACGCCTTTCAAAAAAGGAAGCAGGTGTCCAGGTTCCGGGCGCTGAACCCCCTCCCTGACCCCCTGGCGCCCCACTTTCGGGAGGGGCGTGGCCTGGAGTGCCCGCGGCCCGGCCCGGAACCCGCACCGGGGCTGCAGTGAGGGTGTGGGGGCTCCCGGGGAGCCTCCCCTGCCGAGGGGGGAGGGGGCGAGGTTGCCCAGGTGAGTGAGGTCAGTGCAGGGGTCTGAGCGCTCACCTGCGTCATTGCCCCGAGGCTGCCTGCGGCTGGGGGACAGCTTCTCGCTGGCATCTGGCATCGCCAGCCTCGCTCCCCGGCCCCAAGGGGAGAGGCGTCCGACGCGGGGCTCCCCTCGCACACATTTCAGTAACCACCATGCGAGAGCCCGTCAGGAACGTACGATCGCGTAATTAGGAAGAAATCTCCGAGGACGTCTGCCGTGCCTCACACGGCTCAACACCCCACATCTGACCGTAATTAAACGTCAGGACGGGCCGGGCTGGCGGCGACAGAGCTGCCCGCGGGGCTCATGGCAGCGGGGGCTTGGCCGGGCCCGTGTAAGTGCGGTGGGGGCTGCGGGGTGGTTAGCGGCACTGGCCCCCAAATCAGGGCGGAGCAATGGCCCCACCCCGGCACCCCAGGCCCTCTGTGCGGACCAGCGAACGCTGTCTCGTGTGGGTGGGTGGGTGGTGGGTGGGCAGCTGGGGGCAGGGCCAGGCGGGGGCGGGTGAGGGGCCTCAAGGAAGGCGGGAGAGTTGGGGGGGCCGTGTGGTGGGGGCCGGGCCACACTGCCCGGGACTCCTGTCCGAGCTGGGCCTGCCCCCTGCTGTGGGGGGAGGGAGGATAGCAGCTCTGGTGGACCCTCCAGGCGCCCAGGGCGGAGAGCAGTCTGGCCCCCCCATGGCTTCCGGGGGCAGCGAGGTGGGGCTGGTGGATGGGGGTGGGGACCATCTGGGCGGCTCCAGGCACCTGCAGGTGGGCTGGGTCACAGCTCAGCGTCTCCCCCGCCAGATCCTGCTTCCTCCACCCCGAGCTGTCATCCCGGGAACCACCCCCCACCCCGCCCCCCGCCCCCCGCCCCGGCTCAGGCACCCTCCCTGCTGGTGCTCCCCAACTCTCACACGGGGCGGGGGGGGGATCTCCGATCTGACTCGGGAGGCGTGGCCGTCCGGGGGCGGGGAGGGGCTGTGACCAGGAGCTGCCCACGGCCTGGAAACAGCAGCGTTGATTCCCGGGCTCTGGGGCCAGAAGCCCGAAGTCGAGGTCAGTGGGAGGGGCCTTCCTTGCCTCTGGCTGGTGCCTGCGGCCCCGCATGTCCCTGGGCATTGCCGGCCTCTGCCTCTGCCCTCCCGTGGCTCCTCCGTGGCTCCTCCCCGTGGCTCCCCCTGTGGCTCCTCCCGTGGCTCCTCCCGTGGCTCCTCCGTGGCTCCTCCGTGGTGTCAATCGCCCTGGGCCTCCCTCTCGGGACACGTGGGGGCGTTTCGGGCAGGTGACCTCCCGCCTCCAAACCAACCTGCAAAGACAGTTTCCCACACCAGGTCCCACGTGTGTGTCCCCGGCACGAGGACTGGGTGTCCCAGGGGCCGTCAAGCCCAGACCCCAGGTGGTTGGGGGGGGGGGACCTGCCACGCCCCCTCTTCTATGCGTCTTACCCAGTGTGATTAAGCATTTTCACTACCGTTGACATTCAACATTATGTTAACTTTATGTTTGAAAATGTATTTTTATTGATTTCTGAGAGGAAGGGAGGGTGAGAGAGAGAGAAACATCAATGAGAGAGGATCATGGATGGCTGCCTCCTGCATGCCCCACACTGGGGGTCAGCCCGCCACCCGGGCCTGTGCCCTGGCCGCGTGCTCACAGCTGGACTGGGCGACAGGCCTGTCCTGCAGGTGCTGGCAGGTGGCAGGTGCTCAGTGCCCCCGGCAGGGGGACTGTCCTCTGAGGGCCCAGGAAACCAGAGTGTGGGGGGTCCTGGGCCTTCAGTCACCGCTGGGAGGGCTCTCGGAGACCACAGCTGTGCCTGACGCCTCCAGGCCGTGGTCCCCTGGGGCCTGTCATGAGGGGGACAGATCACTCCCTGTGTCCAGGGCACTGGGCGAGCAGGTGGCTGGCGATGGAGCTGGTCTAACGGGCTGGCGGCGGGCACTGCCTCCGTTTTCCTGGAGGCCCTGGTGGCCACGGTGTTGAACCTGAGGGCAGAGTGGGGGCAGGCGCTCCCCTGGGTCCCCTGAGCTCTGCACCCACCTCGCCCGCCCGCCCGCCCGGCACCGGCACCGCGTGGCCTGCCTGTCGGAGCTGGAGCCGGGGACCCGCGGGGGGAGGGTGCACACGCCCATGGACCGCACCCCGGAAATTGCGAGGATGACTTGTTGCTGCTGCAGCGGGTGGCGGGTGGCGGGCGGCGGGCGGCGGTGGCGGGTGGCGGCGGGTCGTGCGGAGGCCCTGTCCGCGGCCGCTGATCAGGAGCAGATTTAACGGGATCAGGGGAGGCCTTCGCGGTGACGCGCAGCTAATCTCAGCGCAGATGGCGGGGATTAGTGTCGGTGGAGCCGGCTAACGGTCTCGTTTCGGGAAGAATAACTGTTCCCACGACAGGGGCTGCGAGGGCGACTGGAACGAGAAGAGTGGGGACGGCTGCTCCAGGGCAGGGGCCCCCTCCGCCCCCACACGGGCAGAATGGGGGCCGGCACTCAGGCTGGATGGGCTGGCGGCCGGGTCAGGCCGCTCTGTGGGGACGCTGACCCCGCCCTCCGCCCTCCGCCCCCGCCGCCCTCCGCCCTCCGCCCCCCGCCCTCCTCTCCCCGGAGCTGCCTGCCCACCCCCAGCAGGACCTTGGGAGGGTGAGTGAGTGCAGACCCCCAGGCCGGGGGCCCGGTGGGAGGGGCGCTGCTCTCAGGCCCGGACCCTGTGAAGCAGAGACGAATCCCTCGGCCGCGGGCAGGGAGGTGAGGCGGGGGCTGTGGGAGCAGGTCTCCATGTGAAGGCTGGTTTGTAGAGTGTGTGTGTGTGTGTGTGTGTGTGTGTGACCCCGTGCGACTTCAGTGGTTCCACGCACGTTGCGTCCTGGTTAGTCATCAGCCACACGGGGGTGGGGGGGCGCAGGTCATGCTAGTGCCGCGAATTCAGGACTTTTCTGTACGTAGAACTGTTAGGTCGGAGAGAGCCCAGGATCAGATACATGCAGACATGTGATGAGACAATGGACTTCCCCTGGGATTTCTCACAGATCAATGTGCCAGACACAGATACCAGCTTCTTCTCCCTGAATCCACATACCCCCACACAGATAGGGACTTCTTCTGAGTACCCCTGCCCATCCCCTGCGGCAGAGAATTCCTCAGCTCATGTCCCCGCCCCTCACCCAACTGCAGTATAAAAAAAGCGCCCCCCTCCCTGTTGGCGTGAATCCACGTGCCCTGTCCTGGGGGTACGTGGGTCTCCCGGGGACGCAGAATAAACCTTTTCCTTTCCTTTCTTTTCTGATTCACTGGACTCTATTTCTTGCGCCGCCTCCTGAGCCACCTAACCTAACAAGAACGACAGCCATTTACCATCAAATCAGAGAGACGGGGAGGACGGTACCGGGTTTGGGGCTCACACGGCCGGCCCCCCGCCCCCGTGCCTCCCGCACGGGCCGCGTGCTCAGTGTCTGCGCCGCACCCACAGCCTCCCCGACCCACCGCATCCCCGTCCGCCCTCTTGGCCCTCGGCCCTCGGCCCTGGCGTAGAGCCCAGGCCCCTCACTGTGCCCACACCACCCCACCCCTTCCGTGTGCAATCCCGGTGAACCCCAACCTGGTAAATCGAGCTCTCACCTGGCCCCCTGCACCTGCCCCGCCGGCTGCGCAGAGCAAAGCTCACGGCTGGGCTGGCGGGTGATGGTCACGCCCACGGCCTCAGGGGTCTGACTCCAAGCCTGCACCCCTCCCCCCTCCCCTCGCCCACTGCCCTGGGAGTGGGCCACCCTGTGGGGCCTCCCCTGCTGACAAGGAGGAAAGACGGTAATGAGCGCCGGCGCGGCTGGGCTTGGCCAGGCCCGTCCTCCGGTTGTTAACTCCCTCTCTCTGTGGAGGCAAATGTCACCTGTGCCGCCCGCGGCTGATCACAGGCCCTCGTTAGCGGCGCCGGGAATAATGAGCCTCCGGTCCTCATTACACGGAGGCCACTTCCCGGAAGCCGCTCGGGGGCAGCGGGCGGCCTCCGAGGGCGTCAGTCCTGGGGACCAGGGCCAGGCTCGGCTGGCTGGGGGTGCCTTTGCCCTGCGAGGGCTCGGAGGGGAATGAAACTGGAGGCGGGGCCAAGCAGGGGCTGCCGGGGAAGTCAGAGTGTGGAGACCCCTGTGGGCCCCGCCTCGGAGGGCAGTGGCCTGGGCTGGGGCCTGGCAGCCTTGTGGGGGGCGGGCCCAGGTGCAGGGTGTTGCCGGCTGGGGAAGCTGCTCGGGGAGGGTGCAGGGGGCCCATGGGCTGTGAGGCTCCACGCAGGGGCCTCGTTGCTCCGCTGGGGGGTGGGGGGGGGCGTGCGTTGACACTTCACGTTCCCCGTGGGTGAGGGGCTGTCGGCCGCAACCTCGCGCTGCGCCCTGCACTGCCAGGTGCGTCTTTTTGGCAGTGCCGCCTGGATGTCAGGGTGATGAGCGCTCAGCCTGCAGCCGGCACGACAGGTTGGCCGGCCCTGCCTCTGGGCCGCCGTCAGAGGGAATTCACCTCCCGGAAAAGCCGGGCGCACAGACCGGGAGGCGCTGGGGGCGACGTCCCTGCTCCCGGCTGGATGTGGGGCCGGCTTCGCCCGCGGTGACGGCTCTGCCACCACGACCCTGGCTCTGGCTGCCCGGCCACGGGGTGCACGTCCCACCTTGATGGTTCCAGCCGCTCCCAGAGGTGCCCCTGTGTGGCCTCCCGCCCCACGCTGCTCCCCGTCCTCTCTGCAGTCGGGACCCAGTGCACACCCGGCGCAGGTGGGGGACAGTGTGCGGGGTCCATGGCGGGAGGGACAAGGTCAGGGCCCACCTCTGGCCTCCGCTGGCCGTGTGTGCAGGCCCCCAGGCTGCTGGGTCCTGGGCCTGGGCCCCGTGCTCGCCGGGACCCCAGCCGGGGCCATGGCCGAGGCCCCGGCACCGTCATCAGCTCCTCCTCTGTCTTCTCTCTCCACTGGCGCCGCCGCCCGCTGAGCAAACAGGACGCAGGGCCTCCTGGGCCCGGACATTCCAATAGCGTTTCTTCCAAGTGTCACAGCTGATGGGCGGCAGGTGCCTCTACGGTTCCAGGGGGAAAGGAAGTAATTTGGAGCCGAGAGACAGCTGTCGACGGAGGAACAGGTCACCGCGGGGCCGCCTCCCTCCTCGGCTGGTCTCCCTCCCGCCACCCGGTGTCCCGAGAGCTTCCCTCCAGACGAGGTGGCAGCTACAGTCCCAGCCCCAGGGCCGCCCACCTCCCGCGAGGACACGGGCCTGGGGCTCCCGCCGGCGCCCACCTGTCCAGTGAGAGGCCCCGGGCCCGGCAGGCGGCTGAGGCTCGGACAGCCACGTAGAAGCGCTGACTGTGTGCCGTCCCCACGCACCAGGCTGTGGAGGGGAGCGGGCAGGGGAGGGGAGCGGGTTGGGACGCCCGTGGCCCACGACGATGTCCCGGACTCAGGCACCCAGGGCCTCGAACACCTGTGAGCACAGGTTCCCTCTGGAGTCTGGGCCCCTCTGCCCTTGACCAGCTGGCCGACCGCCGTCTGCGCCTCAGTCTCCCCACCTGTGAGGGGTGCCTGTGGCGCGAGGGTCGAGGGAACAGTCACAGAGCACTCATGGAGCGAGCCTCACTCACAGCCACGGCCACGGCTCTGTCCTCTCAGTGGTCACTGTCCCCGGCGCCAGCCGTGCCCATCGAGGCGTGGCCTCCCCTCCGCCAGCTGGTGTGGGTGGTATGGCTGGTGTGGGTGGGTCCTGTCGCCTGCCTGGCAGGGCCCGGCGGGAGGTGGCCTGGGCCGGGCTGACAGGCGGCCCCTCAGCTGGGCCTGGCGGGGCGCAGGCTCTGTGCCCGGAGGCAGCAGATGGCTGTCAGCCCGGCTTACGCTCAGTCTCCTCGGCTCAGGCTCCTCGGAGCGGCCAAGCGTGGCCGGAGCCGGAGCCGGAGCCGGAGCGCCGCGAGCAGAGCAGCTGTGGGCTCTGGGGGCACCTCCTGGGGCTGTGACGCCTGTTAGCAGGAGCCCTGTGAAGGCCAAGGGAGCGGGCCCAGCGCGGACCTGCGGGCCCGGCAGAGAGCGTCACCAGGCGGGGTGCCCCGGCGGCCAAGGACCCCCCTGGAGCTGCTGCACCCACAGCTGGCCCCTCCGCCCCGGGAGCCGGATTCCGGGGGGATCTGTTGATCGCAGCGGCCAGCTCTGCTCCCCTCCCCGCAGCTCTGCTCAAAGCAACACCACCCCCTGATTCCTGCTCCCCTCGCCGCCCGCCTCCAAAGCAACACCACCCCCTGATTCCTGCTCCCCCCGCCGCCCGCCTCCATCTCCAGACAATAACTCGGATGGTTACACCGACGCCAGTCACAGAAACAGACCACCCTGAGCACAGAGAAGCGGGGAGACCCTGAGCCCCTCCCTGGAAGTGGCCCCGGGATAATGGGGGGCCTCCCTCCGAGGCGGGGCCCACGATGCTCCCACAGCCACACTGGCGGGTGCGGTGCCCCCCGCCCAGCAGTTCACCGCGCGGGTCTGTGCGCGCCGCGGCCACGCCGTTGGGTCCCTGCTGGGGGCTGTGCCCGCGAGCCAGGCCCCGGTGCCGTCAGAGCCCTCTCGCTGGACACGGATGGACACGCGTGTGCCCGCCTTGGTGACCTCCTCGGGAATTCCGAGCGGTGACACTCTGGGTCCGAGGGGGGTGCATGTACGTGACCTTTTCAGGATCAACATCTCATTTATTTTTTAAATCCTCATGCATTTCGCCTCCAGGTTGGTGCACAGTCCCTGGGCTGGTGCGGGGGGTGGGGGGGGCTCACGGCTCTCAAGCCCTCCTCCCAGGACACAGTCCCCTCGCCTGCCGAGACCCCCAAGAGTGGGGGCCGAACCCCTACACTCACAAGGATTTCTTTCCCGTCTTGAAACGGAGCAAGAAACGGCTGCATCTGCGGCCAAGCCCCGGGCCTCTGCCGCCGAGAGGGTGACCCCAGCCACCTCCGGGCTCGGCCACGCGGGGAGCCACAAACAAGCCCGCCTCCGTGGGCTTGGCTGCGATGAATATTTCATCCCCCAGACGTCCGGAAACCTGCTGGGTGGCTCAATTAGGTCCAGAGCCGCCTGCCCGCGCGAATCATCAGCTGGCTGCTCCTAATGGCGCGTTAATCTACTTCCCGTGTGGAGTCACTCGGCCTCACAGAGCCTCCCGCTGCTGCCTTGATTGGATCGGAGGACTCGGGCCTGCGCTGGCTCATTAGGGCTCAGTTCTTGCAGGACGGGGTGGGGAGCGGGCTGGGAGCGGGGGGCAGGGGGAGCTTCGCCTCCCTGAGGCTGGGAGGGCTCCTCTGGACGGAGCGCGGGGACAGGAGGCCACGGGCGGTGGTTTGGTTTTCTCTTTCCTGCCTCTCTTGACCGAGTTTCCTGAAAGGGGGGAGCGCAGGGTATCACTGGGAAATTCTTTAAAGACATTTCTAAACGGAATATTTGAGATGGGTTAGAGAGAAGGGGAGGTGGAAGATGGTAGGATCATCTGGGCGGGAAAATTTTTTGAAAGGATATTTGTATGTGTAGGCTGCCCTATTCTGTACCATGTGGTCAGCCATCCTGGCCGAGGAGGGGCGTCTGACCCCAGAGCAGCCACTTCGGATGGCCAGCGGCTACCCGTTGGCCTCGTGCTGCAGCACTGCCTGCCGGGGCTGGCCTGTCTTTATAGGGACACCACATGCAGAGCCAGGAGCGGTCCCGCTGGGGCGGTGGGAGAGGGCGTCCTCCAAGGCTGCCTGGCCGGTGGCCGGTTCCTGTGCAGCTGGTGCCAGAGCTGCCCTCGGGGAAGGAACTGCCTGCACCTGGGACCGCACCATTGATTGATTTAGCTGCTTGGGGGGGTGGGGAAGGGAGGAGGGAGGCAGAGGGAGGGCGGAACACTCGGCCGGAGGGCGGCCTCACAATGTGGCCACGGAGAGGCTTCATTCACTCGGAATAATTTTTTAAGAAGTCGCCCAACAGGAGAGATTTTCTGTGTCTCCCCCGACTGCTAACGCTGAGTCCCTGCCCCAGAACCAGAAAGCGAACAGCAGGAGGAGGGTCTCCGCCCGGCGTGAGCCATTCACCACCACGACGGCTGTCTCCGCTGACGCCCTTCCGCCTCCAGGGTCGGACCGAGGCGGAGCCGTGGGCGGGGCTGTGGCCACGAAGTGAGCTGCCATAGACCAGAGCGGGCAGAGGCCCAAGCCAGGCAGCACCGTCACGGACGCCCGCCACGACTGAGAGGCTCCGTGTGGGTGAGTCCGGGCCGGTGCCGGGGGCCGGGCAGGACCGAGCAGGCGGCCTCTCCCCTCTCCCCTTTCCCCTCTCCCCTCTCCCCTCTCCCCGCTCCCCGCTCCCCGCAGGCAGGTCTCGGGCTTCTCTGGCCCGTGGTCCCGGCCAGCAGCGCACTCAGCTCCTCCCACACCTGCCAAGTCAGAAACCCCGGGGTGGACCCGAGACTCAGGGGGTGAGCATCAACCTATGAACCAGGAGGTCAGGATACGACTCCCATTCAGGGCACAGGCCCGGGTTGTGGGTTCGATCCCCAGTGGGGGGCGTGCAGGAGGCAGCCGATCCACGATTCTCTCATCATTGATGTTTCTATCGCCCTCTCCCTCTCCTCTGAACTGAGTAAAAATATTACAACAAAGAAAAGAACCAGAAAGGCTGGGTGGGCCCTGCGCCCTCGGGGCTGCCACAGCCTGGGGTTTGGGCAACGCTGCCCCGGGACCAGTCCCTGCACAGTCCCGGGGGCTCCCCCACGGCAGGTGGGGGCGGGGCCTTCCTGGCGCTCGCTGTGGGCGAAACATGGCATCCCTGCCCGTCTCCCAGCGCTCAGCCCAGCCCTGACCCAGTCCCCGTTCCCGGGTGGATCCGAGGCCGGGTGCAGCCTTCCCCCGCGCCCCAGCCTGCGCCTCCAACCCCCTGGGAGCGGGACCAGCAGTGGCTGGGGGGGGGACGCAGTCCCAGGAGCCCTTCCATCTGCCCGCGGGTGGGGGGTGGGGGGTCACCTCCCGCTGCCCCAGCCCCGACCTCACCGCGTGGCCAAGAGGCGGGTTTGGCTGCATCCATCTCCCCGTGCAGCCCAGAGACAGCCACACGGCCGCCTCCGTGTCGCAGGCGTTTAAATGGCCATTTTGTTTAAATTTATGTCTGAGGATCCAGGCGGAGAAAGGGCCATTTCAGTCAGTTCCTGCTTTACGGCCAACGGGACTGCGCGGGCAGCGGCAGAGCGGCCTAGCTGCTCCCAGCACCACGGCGGCCACGTGGGGTCCGGGCACCGGCTGTGCGGGCAGGAGAGTCCTCTGCCAGCGGGCAGCTCTTGGTTCAAATCCCAGCTCCACACTGAGTCCCGGTCCTAGCTCCATGCTGAGCCCTGATCCCACCTCCACGCTGAGCCCCGATCCCACCTCCATGCTGAGCCCCAATCCCACCTCCACGCTGAGCCCCAATCCCACCTCCATGCTGAGCCCCGATCCCACCTACACGCTGAGCCTCTATCCCACCTCCACGCTGAGCCCCGATCCCAGCTCCACGCTGAGCCCCCATCCCACCTCCACGCTGAGCCCCGATCCCACCTCCATGCCGAGTCCCGATCCCACCTCCATGCTGAGCCCCCATCCCACCTCCACGCTGAGCCCTGATTCCAGCTCTAAGCTGAGATCTGATCCCACCTCCACGCTGAGCCCCGATCCCACCTCCACGCTGAGCCCCGATTCTACCTCCACGCTGAGCCCCGATCCCACCTCCACGCTGAGCCCCGATCCCACCTCCACGCTGAGCCCCGATCCCACCTCCACGCTGAGCCCCGATTCTACCTCCACGGTGAGCCCTGATCCCCCTCCACGCTGAGCCCCGATCCCACCTCCACGCTGAGCCCCGATCCCAGCTCCACGCTGAGCCCCCATCCCACCTCCACGCTGAGCCCCGATCCCACCTCCACGCTGAGCCTCTATCCCACCTCCACGCTGAGCCCCGATCCCACCTCCATGCTGAGCCCTGATTCCAGCTCTAAGCTGAGATCTGATCCCACCTCCATGCTGAGCCCCGATCCCACCTCCACGCTGAGCCCCCATCCCACCTCCACGCTGAGCCCCGATCCCACCTCCACGCTGAGCCTCTATCCCACCTCCACGCTGAGCCCCGATCCCACCTCCATGCTGAGCCCTGATTCCAGCTCTAAGCTGAGATCTGATCCCACCTCCATGCTGAGCCCCGATCCCACCTCCACGCTGAGCCCCCATCCCACCTCCACGCTGAGCCCCGATCCCAGCTCCACGCTGAGCCCCGATCCCACCTCCACGCTGAGCCCCGATCCCAGCTCCACGCTGAGCCCCCATCCCACCTCCATGCTGAGCCCCGATCCCAGCTCCACGCTGAGCCCCGATCCCAGCTCCACGCTGAGCCCTGATTCCAGCTCTAAGCTGAGATCTGATCCCGCCCCAGGGCTGATCCCTGATCCCAGCTCCAGACTCAGACTTGACCTGGCCCATGTTAATTCTTTAAAAAAATTTTTTTTATTGATTTCAGAGAGGAAGGGAGAGGGATAGAGATAGAAACATCAATAATGAGAGAGAATCATGGACCGGCTGCCCCCTGCACGCCCCCCACTGGGGATGGAGCCCACAACCCGGGCCTGTGCCCTGACCGGGAATTGAACTGTGACCTCCTGGTTCATAGGTGGATGCTCAACCACGGAGCCACTCGGGTGGGCAGGTCCCTTGAGGAAGTTGCGCTGTTGCTCTGAGGGCTGTGTGTAACCCTCAGGCACAGACACCTCTGGGTGACCTACGAGGCAAAGGCACGGCTCCGAGGGCATCCTGGTTCCGGCAGCTGCTCTCACAGCTGGAGGAACATCTGTCCACACACACGAGCTGACGAGGGTGGAAGTGGTTGGCTGCTCCTGGCACCCTTCTCATGCAGAGACCAGCAGCCGTGCTTGGAGCAGGCTGGGCAGGGCCCCTGGGAGCCAGGCTGGGGCATTGGCAGCTGGGATGTAGGGGGGGCAGGGGGACAGTGAGAGGCAGGAGAAAGCTGTGGGAGGCAGGGACAGAAGGGGGAGGCTGGGGGCGCTGGGGGAGACAGTGAAAGGCAGGGGTGCTAGGGGAGGTTGGGGAGGCTGGGGAGACTGGGCTGGGGCCCAGCAGGGACATGAGGAGTCCTGAGAAGAGGCCATGTCACGAGGGCCCCAGCAGGGCAGTGGCACAGGGGGTTTGTGCGGTGACCAGATCTCTGCCTGTGGGGTACGCGGAGGGGGGCGGGCAGGGAAGGAGGCAGAGGAGGGGGAGCAGGATTGGGAGGAGGAGGCAGCTGGGACAGACGGACGGGGGACGAGGGAGGGATGCGTGGCCTTGGTGATGGATGGCCGTGAGGGGAGGCTTGCATCTGGACCTGCTAGGACTTTGAAAGGAGGAGGAAGGGCCGGGGGGTGCAAGGACCCCACCTGGGGCCCTCAGCCAAGCCCAGGGAGGGCGTGCTCCCGGGGGGAGGGCCCAGGGTCACCCCGAGGCTGCAGAGGCGAGCGGTGAGCTGTGTCCCCCGCTGCGAGGTCCTGGGAGCCGGCGCCGCTCTGGGAGGAGGCTCGCTGGGTCTGGGCACCAGATTGGAGTGGGCCGCGGAGGGCGTGGGAGGTGGGAAGACAGCGGGTGCCGCCAATTCTTTGGATTTTTCTGTCCTGCGCCCGTTCTCTTTGCACAGTGGTGGGCGCGCCCTAGATCCCCAGCTCGTCCTGTGGGCGCCCAGCGCTTCCCGAGGAGCCGGCCGCCCATCCCGGGTGCAGGTGGCAGAGTCCGAGCCCGGAGCTGCCCGAGTGACCGGGCCGTGAAACCTCGAGAACCCTTTGTTCTTGGGGGTCTCGGGTCGCACAACTGGGGCCTCCTCATGCAGCCGCTCAGCCAGGAGCAGGCAGCCGGCGGGCAGGCCGCCAGGGGCCTGGCATGTTTGAGGGGCACCGGCGGGCGGGTGGATGGCCGAGCCGGCGTCCCGAGCCCGGTGTGGCCCAGAGCTCGGTTCCTTGGGTCCGGGTCCCGGTGGGTGCTGGCGGTCGCCACCCGGCAGGCTCTGCAGGGACTTGGGGGATCCCCTGTGCCAGGATCCTGCCGGGCGCCCTCCCCTCGCCCCCACCCGGGGTTACACGGGGCTTCTCGAGAACGCATGCTAAGTGCCCGCCGTCCGGGAAGTCAGACGGGCCTTCTCACCGGTAAAGCCAGGACCCAGGGCCCGGGAGTTCGCGTTTATGGATTTTTAAAATGAGAACGCGTCTGCACGCACCTGCATGGATGTTATGTCTGCGTTGTCCCCCTGCCTTCCGGTTCCGGGCGCCCCGGGCTGGGCTGGGGGGGCCGCGGGTCCGGCTGGTGGCCTGTGGCCGGTCTCGGCCTTGTTGAGCTTCGGTTCCTTCACTTGGAAGGAGGGCTGGTTCCTCCTCCTCCCGACTCGGCGAGATGATGAAATGGGGGGTGCACAGGGCCCCGCCTGGGGTCGGCATGCCCTAAGGGGCTGACTCCCCCCCAGTTCACGGGTCGCAGCCCTAACCCCAGAACCCCCGCCTGTACTGGGAGAGAGGCCTGCAGAGCTGTAGCTCGGTTAAAAGGAGTCACATGGGTGGCCCTAACCCACTCTGACAGATGTCCCTGGAAATGGAGTGAGGCCTCGGGTGGTTGCTCAGTGGTTAGAGCACCCGCCCGCGGACAGATGGGTCGCGGGTTCGATTCCCAACCAAGGGCACGCACCTCAGCGGCAGGCTTGATCCCCGGTCTGGTCGGGGTGCGTGTGGGAGGCAAACGTGCAATGTGTCTCTCTCACATCCATGTCTCTCTCTCTCTCTCTCTCCCTCCCTTCCACTCTCTGAAAATCAACGGGAAAAAATATCCTTGGTGCAGACTGACGAAAAGGAAGAGGAGGTTGGGAAGTCAGCCTGGAGAGGAAGCCGTGCGGCTTCGGGGTGCCTGTGGCTTCAGCGCAGCCCGTCCCTCTGACTGACACGGGGCGCTGGGCCGGGACCCTCAGGTGGGGCAGGCGCATGTCTCCTGACGCTCCCGGGGAAGCGGCCCAAATGGAGGGCCCCCCCACCCCCCGGGAGTCAGGGCACAGGGCTCCCTGTACCGGGAACCTGGGCGGGGGAGTTTCATCTGTGAGGCTAGAGTCGGGGTTCCTGCTGGGACCCCCAGTGTCCACGTGAGGACCTGGGACCCTGGGAGGGCGGGCAGGAGCTCAGGGCTGCTGGACCAGCGACTTTGGGGGGGGTCTTCAGTGGACGCCCCCCGCTGGTCTCTGTCTCCTCCCCCAGCACCAGGTCTAGAGAACCCCCAGAACCCAATGCCGGACCCGAGCAGCCACCCCGTCTCCCCGGGAGGCCCAGACCCGGCTGTACACTGTGTTCTTACAATAAATCTTGTTTTTGTATTAAAACATGAGCAACCTGTTCAAAACAATAACAGATGACGCCCGCCCGCCGCCCACGGAGCTCCCGTGCGGGGCCACGGTGGGGGGGGTTCGCCGCGCTGCCTGCAGGCCGAGCCGCCTCCCTGATGGGTAGCTCACTGCCCGTTGGATCCGGGCGGCTCGTCCGGCTTCAGGCGCGCACGCGTGCTCTGTGCCTGTGGGTGGGTGTTCTTACGCCCCCCTCTCGCTCGCGAGCGGATGATGAATTACCCTCCAGCGGCACACAGACGTGCTGCAGCCTCGGCAGCTGGAGCTGGCGGGGAAGGGGGGCCTCGGAACCTGCTGGGGGGCACTGGGTCCTTCTGCTTGGTGGTGTCGCTGTGGCGGTGGCCGGGGAGGTCCCCGCTGGGCTGGCCACTGGGTGCTCGGGTGCTGAGAACACAGGGCCGGTGACCTGAGCCTTTTCCGCAGTTTGGGGGGAAGCGATGCCTCGGGGGTTTGGGGGGGCCCTGCCTCAGACCGGCTCGGAGCGCAGGAGGGCGGCTCCACTCCGGGGGGCGGTGCAGAGCCCGCCAGTCCTGGCATGTTCTCACGCCCCCTGGGTGCGGGCGGGGCTCTGCAGGCTCCTGGGTGCAGCCCTGGACCAGCCCTGGAGCCGTGTGGCTGGGAAGGCCCTGCCCTGTGCCTGTCGTCTCCTCTGCACGGCGGGGGTGATAGCGGTGCTGGCCTGTGCCCCGAGGGCTGGGGAAAGATTAAAAACCATAACATGTGTACGGTGCTCAGCCCCAGTCACCCTCGGGACCCCCCCTACCCCGCACCCCCTGTGGCTCCTCCCCCGGCTGGAGCCCCGCCCATTCCCAGCCGTCTGCTCAGGGCTCCCCTCCTCCCCCCAGAACCAGCCCTTCCCGTCCAGGCACTGCTCCGCCCGTGAACCCTAAGCCCGTGGCTCTGCAGGACGGGGTCAGCTGCATCCAGGGCCCCACTGAGCGGCCACCTGGCGTGCCTGTGTGTGTTCATGTGTGTATACACGTGATGATATCTGCATGCACATATGTATGTGCATGTGTGTACGCACATGTGTATGTATATTCTGCACATGGCTGTGTGTGCATGTGTGTCTGCATGCACGCGTGTAAGTATTGGCATACACATGTTGATGTGTGTCCCACGCACACATGTACATGTATGCATGTGTGCATATGTGTGCACCATCCCTCCCCTGGCCTCCCGTGTGTGGCCAGGCCTGGGAGGGACTGAGTGTGGGCTGCATGTGAGCAACTGGCCCTGCCCGCTCCGCCCCCTCCAGCCCACACCCCATCTCCTCTGAGGCCTCGCGGCGGGGGGGGGGGGGAGGAGTGGGGGGGTGGGGTGCGCTGCAGGAGCTGTGACAGCGGGAAAGGCTGGCTCCTCGCTGCCCTTGGCCGGACCTCGATCCTGCGCCTCAGGCTCCCTGGAGGGAGGGGGCCGGGCGCCGGGAGGGAGGGGCTGTGCTGTCAGCCTCGTGGGCTGTGGATGTTTATGCAGTAATTATCGCGCCAGCATTGCACACTCCACAGCCGGGCATTAAACCAGTCAAAATGCAATCTTTTTACGGTTAACAGATTGAAAAATCCATCGCGCGGACCCATCTATCACGGCGCTGACAGCCGCCACCGCGCAGGGAAGAGCAAACGTAAATAAGATTTGTCCGGCTGGGGCGCGTGGGGAGCCGCTGAGAGCCCCCGGGTTCGCGACGGGGCGCTGAGCCTGGGGGTGTCCCCGGGCAGGCAGCCGGTGGGGGTCCCAGCTCAGGCAGCAGGCGGGCGAGCAGCCCCTCAGGGCTGGGGCAGGTCCCGGGGAGGCGGAGCTGTGGCCGGGGCCTGAGCCCCCCCTGTTGGAAGGAGGCCCCTCCCCCCACGGCCTGCGTCCACTCCGCGTGTTCCCGGTCCCAGGGCAGCCGGGCAGCGCTCGGGACACTCGGGCCTTTCTGGGGAGACGCCGTGCCCCCTGGTGCCCTGGCTCCCAGCTGCCAGGATGGGGACCCGAGCCCGTGAGGCCACCCCCCTGCCCCCCGACCCTGTCCCACTGGGGCGCCTGGAAATGCTCCGTTTAGCCTCGGACACGCCTCCCCACATCCTCCCATCATTTTTAAAAAATACATTTTTACTGATTTCAGAGAGGAAGGGAGAGGGAGGGAGAGAAACATCAGTGATGAGAGAGAATCATGGATCGGCTGCCTCCTGCCCACCCCTCACTGGGGATCAGGCCCACAACCCGGGCCTGTGCCCGGACGGGAATGAACCCTGACCTCCTGGCTCCTGGGTGGATGCTCAACGCCTGAGCCACGCGGCCGGGCCCCACCCTCCCTCCATGTACTCCCCAGCACCCACGGAAACGAGAAAGCCCATCCCTGAGCGGGCAGCCAAGGCCACTGGGGCAGTGAGCAATGGCGCTGGGTTCAAACTGAGGTGGGACCCCAGCCCTGAGGGTCCCCGGGAGGCGCTGAGGGTCCCCAGGAGGCGCTGAGGGTCCCCGGGAGGCGCTGAGGGTCCCGGGAGGCGCTGAGGGTCCCGGGAGGAGGGTGCCTGCTGCCCCTGCCCCAGGCACTGAGCTCTGCGGCATCTCCTTACCGGGGACGTTTATTTCCCCCCAGAACGAGCCCGCGCCCGTCCCAGCCGAGCACAGTGACATGGGCAGCCCCACCGGCCGCTCTCACGCTGCCACACGGCCTCCCGGGACCCGCCCTGCGCGTGGCTTCTGGCTGGTTAATAAGTTGAATTAAGCCAGTGAACCCACCAACAGCCTCGGTCCCCACAGCCCAGGCCCAGCTCCTCGCTGCCGGGTGCGGAGGGCGGGTGGGGTGGGGGCTCTGGGCGGGGGGAGCAATCGGGGCTTGTGAGACGCCCCCACCCACTGTGCGCCCTCAGCTGCCGGCTCCCAGACAGGCCCCAGGCCCCACGCGGCAGCCAGGAGCTTGTGTCTCCCCCTTAGGGATGTCCCCCCCTTAGAGGCGTCCCCCTGTTGGAGGCGTGCCCTCTGCACAGCCAGGTGTTGCTCTGAGGGGGGCGGCAGGCATCCGGGCCGGAGGGAGCCGGGGCTGGGGGGGCAGCATGCTGCCAAGGAGGGCTGAGCGCAGGGCGTGGGGACGAAGTCCCCACAGAAGCCTGGGCGCCCTGACTCTCAGGGACCCACTTTTGCCTGGGGGGGGCAAGACCTGGACCAGGTCTCCTCCTGACCTGTGGGCGACAGGCCAGGGCCTGTTTCCTCTCTCCGTTCATCCCTGGTGAACACGCCCACAGGCTGTCAGCTGTCAGCCGCCAAGAGCTGGTCCTGCGTGTGGCGCGCTCTCGGGCGTCTGTTTCTGCGTCGCTGCTTGTGTAACCGGAGCGACTTGGTTGCGGTTCGTTGGGGGTTTTCAGACGGATGCTCAGCTCACACCTTCTCAGCTTTTCTAAAATAATCACGTCACCTCGCCAGTCCCCCGTAACGATGGTTTCCGCTGCATTCCTGCGGTTTTGACAGAAAGCGTTTTGTTTTATTTGCTTCCCGACACTAAGCATCTTCTCATGTCCGTGCTGGTACCGTCTTTGCGCCCGGCGCGCCTTAGACGTCTTTCCCTGGATCCCCGCCTTTTCCTCGCTGCCTCCCCCCTGGTTTTGTCTCCAGTGGCCGACGTCATGGCTTTGGGCAGAGCAAGTGCCGGGCGTCCTGGAGCGTCCGTGCTGGCGGAGGGGTGTGCATCCGCGAGGCCACGCATTCTTAAAACATCTCCTCTCTCTCGGGGAGGGACGGACGGTGTGCGCTGGCGCTTTGGGGTGCTGCTTTCACCTCCGCTAGCGGGTCGGGTTAACCAGGTCCCCCCGCCCCCCGCCCCGTGCCCCCGCTGATTTTGCGACGGGCTTGGTCTGCCAGTCACCTAAGGGGTTAGACCAGTGGTCGGCAAACTCATTAGTCAGCAGAGCCAAATATCAACAGGACAACAATTGAAATTTCTTTTGAGAGCCAAATTTTTTAAACTTGAACTATATAGGTAGGTCCATTGTTATTAACTTAGTTAGGATACTCCTAAACTGGCCTTTGCTAAAAACGTCCTCAGTCTGATTGAGGTACGTTCGCTGAGGTCGACCCCTTCCAACTCTCCCATCCACACTCCTCTCCCATCCAACCTGTCTTGTATACCTGTTTCTCCTATCTCCTTTCCAAAAACCGACCTCTGCGCATGGGCCTCGAAGTTTCAACGGCACTGTACGTGTGCCCGCACGTGGTATCTTGTGGAAGAGCCACACTTGAGGGACCACAGTTTGCCGACCACTGGGTTAGACCATCTACCCTGGGGTAGGGCTCAGGTCTGGGGTCAGAGGGCCCTGGGGAGTGGGTGGTGGGTGGCGGGCGGGGGCGGGGGGGGAGAGGGACACGTGAGCAGGGACCGGCCTGTGGCCTCTCTGCCTCTTTTGGTCTCAGAGGGCAGGAACCTCGCCAGGCTGAGCACCTAGGGGTGCGACCGGTTTCCTGCCTGTCACCGGCCTGGGGCGGGTTTCCCCGGGCACCCCCCTCACCCGCTGCTGTGCCCTCTGAGACCCGAGGCTGGGCTCTGGGCATTGGCCCTTCCAGTCCCTACCTCCGCGCCTCGGTACACAGCCTGCCCTGCTCAGAGCCCTGGCCTGGCTCCCTGGGGCGGGCGAGGGTGGAGGCCAGAGGCAGGCACCACACCCTCCGAGTGGGGCAGAGGGAAGGGGCGGGCACCACGCCCTCTGAGTGGGGCAGAGGGAAGGGGCGGGCGAGGGTGGAGGCCAGAGGCGGGCACCACGCCCTCCGAGTGGGGCAGAGGGAAGGGGCGGGCGCATGGCCAGCCACTCACGCGGGTGGGATCCTGGGCGTTTCCGCCTTGTCTGGGCTTTCACACGTGTCCCATGATGCTCTGTGAGAGATGACGTGGCTCACACAATCAGATTTGGAAATAAGTGCGATTTAATGCGCCTCCATTTGCATATAAACAAGGGTGCGCTGCGGGAAGCATCCGGCTTTTCTTTCTCCGCCTCCCCGCGCCCCCCCCCCCCCACTCCCCACCCAGGGACCTCGGTGTCAGCCTCCCGCCAGCCCAGCCGGAACCTGGGGTCCCCTCACCGCCTGCTCCCTCCCGGGCCTCCCTCTCAAGGCCTAAGGCTTTCCCCGTGTTTCCAGGGCTGGGTCAGCACCTCCCTGCACCCCGACCTTTCTGGGGAGGTCCAGCCGTGGCTGTCCCCACGGCGCCCCCCGTAGCTCGCTGGCTTTCATTGGCCGAGGCCAGTGCCCATGCCCGTCTCCCTGCAGAGGCCCTAGCACAGGCCCTCAGGTCCTCACCTTCTCCTGGGGCTCAGGCTGGTCCCTCACAGAGCCTCTGCCTGGCGTCAGCTCCGTGCCACCCGGGGACACGTGGAGCCCCCCCTCGGCAGCTGGGGATGGTTCTCACAGCTGAACGCCCCCCCCCCCCCCACGGGGCCAGGCTCCTTCCTGCAGAGGATGCCCGAGGCCAGGCCTGTGGTGCGGTCCCTCTCCCGGCGGCTCTGCCTGTCCCGGCGCCAAACATCTGCGCTGCCTTTTGGCAACAGAACAGTCGGACCCGGCTCGGAGGCCGGAGGCTGCGGAGCCGGGACAGAGCGGGTGGCTCCGGGCTGGAGAGCGCCCCCTCTGCCCGGGCCCCTCCCTCCCGGCCCCGGAGCTCGGGGGCCTCACGCGTGGGGGCTGCCCGGCCTTCCTCATCCTTCCTCATCCGCTTCCTCGTCTCCCAAACACAGGAGCGGGCCGGGGCGGTTTCCATGGCAACCGTCTCTCCTCTCCTCCAGAGCCGATGCGGGAAGCGGGTTTTCAGCTTAATCTCCCGGAGTCTCCCCGCGCCCCAGCCTTTAGGCGGAGATGGAGGCGGCTGCTCCCTGCCCGCCTGTGGCCGCCCGCACTTCCCGGCCGTGGCCGTGGCCGAGGCCGAGTTATGACCGCCTTTGGCTCTGCCTGCTGGAGGGAGCGGCCGCCTCTCCCAGCCGTGACCTACGGGGAGGACTCAGCTCCTCCCTCCGCCCAGCGGCCCGCACCCACCTCACCGCGCGGCGGAGTGGGGTGCCTGTTGCCCCCACCTTGCGGGTGGGCCGTGGGGCTTGTCCTGGCCACGGGGGTCGTCAGGGGCAAGTTCCCCTGCTCCACCCTGACCTCGGTGCAGACTGTCCCTGCCTCGCCCCTGGCCCTCTCCTCACCCCTGACCCCACTGGGGGCGCCCAGCCGCTGGAGAGGCAAAATGTGACTTGATTTTTCCCTCCCCCACCTCCCTGGACCAGCCTGGGCCTCAGTCTCCCCCTCTGTCAATCGGGTCCATAGGGCACCCACCTCCCTGGCCGCGAGGAGATGGGGCGTGTTGCTCCCCGGGGCCAGTGTGGCCGTCGCCCCCAGGCGGTTCCTCAGCCGGTGTCAGGAGCGACCTGGGCCAGATGGTCCCTGCCAGCTGCCCGGGGGGCCTCAGACACCTCCAGACGTCCTGTCAGCCCCGCGCCCCGAGAGCCCTCTGCTCCCAGCGTCTCTTTAAATATTTACGCCCCAAGGCAGGGCCGAGCCCGATGGCGGTCTGGCCTCTGAGCGTGGCCGCCGCAGGCTGTCGGAGCCCGGCTGGAGTATTTGCTGCAAGAAAATTGACGGGAGAGAACGCCGAGGCTTTTAAGGGAGCAAAACGCCGCGAGGCGCTGGGAGGCCCAGCGTGGGTTCCACTCACGGGCAAGATGCTCGCCCCGCCCTGGCCGGTGCGGCTCAGTGGACAGAGAGTCAGCCTGCAAAATGAAAGGTCCCGGGTTCAATTCTGGTCAAGGGCACAGGCCCGGGTGGCGGGCTCGATCCCCAGTGGGGGGCGTGCAAGAGGCAGCCGATCCGTGAGTCTCTCTCATCATGGACGTTTCTCTCTCTCCCTCCCTTCCTCTCTGAAATCAATAAAAACATTAAAACAAAAAAAGGATGTCCAGCTGAGCCGCCCATCACTTAGGCGCTAATTTCAAACGCGGACTTTTCTGCTCGGCCCGGACCCTGGGCCACCCTCCAGGAGGGTCAGAGGAGGACACATGTCAGGACGAGTGGACTGGACACGCTCGCTGTCCAGAGGGCAGTGTTTCCGTGGAAGCCCCTGTGTCTGAGTCGGACACGGCGGAGTCTCCACCCCCGCTCCTTGGCCCGCAGCCCCGGGCTGCACTGCGCCCGCCCTGCCTGGCATCTCGGGGACCACGCAGAGGGGCGCAAGGCCAGCGACTGCGGCCCTGAGAGCGGCCGCCTGGCCCGGGAGAGGGAGGCCTGCCCGCTGCCGGGGCTGGCGAGGCGCTCGCCGCGTGGCTCGGGCTGCACGGCTAACTGTGTGTCTGTAGCGGAATTATTTATTGCCCCTGATTGCTCTGCTAGTGTTCATCCATAATTCATATTTCGGAGGTGTTTTTTTTTTTCCTGAGCTCAGACTCGGGAGAGAAATGCCAGCCCAGCGTTGAGGCCCCGTGTCAGCGTGAGTGTCCCCAGCAGGGTGGCCGCTGCGTCGAAGGGGTCTGCGGGCGCCCGCTGCCTGGGAGGCGAGAGGCTGGGAACCTTCCAGAACTCAGTGATCCAGGCGTGGCCGGGCTCCTCCTCATCCTCCTGGGGTTCTGGGCTGCTGTCCGGCTGGCCCCTCCGTGCCGGCCAGCCAGGCCAGTGAGGCGCGGTTCTCAGTGGACACAGCCCAGAGCCGGAGACACGGGTCAGACTCAGGGGGGCTCCGGCCTAGCGGGGTGGGGTAGGGGGCACGGGGCAGGGCTCATGGCCTCTTTTTAAAAAACGTTTTTATTGGTTTCAGAGAGGAAGGGAGAGGGAGAGAGACAGAAACATCAGTGATGAGAGAGAATCATGGATTGGCTGCCTCCTGCTCGCCCCCCACTGGGGATCAAGCCTGCCACCCGGGCATGCGCCCCGACCAGGAATTGAACTGTGACCTGTGACCTCCCAGTTCATAGGTTGACGCTCAACCACCGAGCCACGCCGGCCGGGCAGGACTCGTGGCCTCTGACCTGGCTCCAAGAGGCTCTGGGCGGCCGCTGCGGGGTGGGGGTGCAGGGTGCGGGGTGGGGGTGCGGGGTGCGGGGTGGGGGTGTGGGGTGCGGGGTGCGGGGTGCGGGGTGCGGGGTGCGGGGTGGGGGTGCAGGGTGCGGGGTGCGGGGTGCGGGGTGGGGGTGCAGGGTGCGGGGTGGGGGTGCGTCCCCGGCACCCTGCCAGGTCTTGTCCTTCCTTGAGTATAAAGCGGCCACTGTGGGCAGAGGAGCCCCGAGAAGCAGATGCGATGAGAAAGGAGGCTTTGAACAAAACTGCTGCCAGGAGATGGGGTCGGGGAGGGGGCGCGGGTCGGGCAGGGGGCGCGGGTCGGGCAGGGGGCGCGGGTCGGGGAGGGGGCGCGGGTCGGGCAGGGGGCGCGGGTCGGGCAGGGGGCGCGGGTCGGGCAGGGGGCGCGGGTCGGGGAGGGGGCGCGGGTCGGGGGGGGGTCGCGGGTCGGGCAGGGGGCGCGGGTCGGGCAGGGGGCGCGGTGCTGGAGGGGCGGCCGGGCTTTCCTGGGAGGATGAAAGCGCGGCCTCTGGTCGGGCGGGGCTGTGAATACCAGCCGCGCCGTGGCGTTCATGCTGGTAAAAGCGCAGCTTCAGAGCTCAGCGCTGCCACAGCAGCTCCGCCGCGATATTAGGGATGAAAGGAGGCGATTTGAGGCTGTGGAGGATCGGGGTGAGCAGGGAGCGGAGCGCGCAGAATATCAAAGCGCCGGGGAGCGGGGAGCCGGGAGCGGGGCCAGACGCAGCGCGATGGCGGGGGGGGGGGGGGGGGGGGGGGCAGCAAATCCCATGAGGACAGCTTAGTCTGAGCTTTCTCTCCGGCCGAGAGCCAGGGTGCCGGGCAGCGGGAAACGGAGTGACCTTTAGCGAGGCCGTGGGTGCCTGTGCACGGCATATGTGCACGTGGGTATATCTGTGTGTGCTCGTGTGTGCATGTGTGTGCATGTGTGCACGTGTGTGTAGGAATAAGCGTGTGTGGTGTATCTGTGTATGTGCAAGCACGTGCTCATGTGTGCATGCCTGTACATGCAGGAGCATATGTGTGGTGTACTAGGTGTACCGGTCAATAATGCGGATTTCTTTTTCTTTTTTAAAAAATATATTTTATTGATTTTTCACAGAGAGGAAGGGAGAGAGATAGAGAGCTAGAAACACTGATGAGAGAAAAACATCGATCAGCTGCCTCCTGCACACCTCCCACTGGGGATGTGCCCGCAACCAAGGTGCATGCCCTTGACCAGAATCGAACCTGGGACCCTTCAGTCTGCAGGCCGACGCTCTATCCACTGAGCCAAACCGGTTTCGGCCAGATTTCTTTCAACAGCTGGAGTTACACATATGTTGATATATATATGCGATTTGATACGTGTGCTATTTTGCTGTATTGACAGCAAGCTTCAAAACTTCATATGTCAAATTTGCTGAAGGTGTTAACATCATAGATGTTTTTACACTTAAAAATGTCGAATTTCATGCCAAAAAAAGAGCAGTTGCGGGAAGTTTTAATTCATTACTGTATTTTGAAGAAAAGCGCTGCTGAAAGTGATCACATCCTTCCGGAAGCTTATGGTGAACACGCTCCATCTCAAGACACTGTGAATGCTGGTTTAAACTCCTTAAAGTGATGATTTCGACGTGAAAGACAGAGAACGTCCAGGTCAACCGAAAAAGTTTGAAGACCAACAATGACAAAAAAAAAACCAAAAACAAAACAAACAAAAAAAAACAATGACAAGCATTA
This sequence comes from Myotis daubentonii, assembly GCF_963259705.1. Lineage (NCBI taxonomy): Eukaryota > Metazoa > Chordata > Mammalia > Chiroptera > Vespertilionidae > Myotis > Myotis daubentonii. The sequence goes on along the minus strand of NC_081850.1, from coordinate 81,099,614 downwards.
TTGGATGAAGATGCGTGTCAAACTCAAAACCAACCTGCAGAAAGATGAAACGTTGCTCAGCAAACCATTTCCGACCATTTACAAGCAATGGGAAAGGTTTTAAACCAATGGTTCTCAACCTTCCTCATGCCGCGACCCTTTAATCCAGTTCCTCATGTTGTGGTGACCCCCAACTATAAAATTATTTTCGTTGCTATTTCACCACTGTAATGTTGCTACTGTTATGAATCGTCATGTAAATATCTGATACGCAGGATGTATTTTCATTGTGACAAATGGAACATAATTAAAGCATTGTGATCAATCACAAAAACAATATGTAATTATATGTGTGTTTTCCGATGGTCTTAGGCGACCCCTGTGAAAGGGTCGTTCGACCCCCAAAGGGGTCAGGACCCACAGGTTGAGAAACGCTGAAAGGAAGGAAAATGGGTGCCACATCAACTGAACGAAAGGCAGATGGAAAACCGAAAAGTCATCAGTCAAATGTTGCTTCAACAGCACGAAAGAAAGTCTTTTTGGCATCGAATGGTGACTGGCGATGAAAAGTGGATTTATTTTGAGAATCCCAAACGCACAAAATCACGGGTTGACCCAGGTCAACCATCAACATCGACCGCAAGGCCAAATCGCTTCGGAAAGAAGACAGTGCTCTGCGTTTGGTGGGACCAGGAAGGTGTGATGTATTAGGAGCTTCTAAAACCAGGTGAAACCGTTAATCCTGATCGCTACCGACAACAAGGAATCAATGTGAGCCCCGCTTTGATCATAAAACCACCAGAATGGGCCAGAAGACACGGCAGAGGAATTTGCTTCATGTTGACGCACCATCACACACTTCGAAACCAGCTAAAGACACGTGAAAAGGTCTTGCCTGGGAAGTGTGAACCCACCCGCCGTGTTCACCAGCCCTTGCTCCCTCAGGTGAGCACTTGTTCCGATCGACGGCACACGCGCTTGCTGAGCAGCCTTCACAACGTGCGAAGACGTGGAAAGCTGGGTCTCTGAATGGCCTGCCTCAAACAAGAAAAGTTCTATTGGGACGGACCCACAGATGACCTGAAAGATGGGGGACGTGTCGCTAGCGATGGACGTGACTTTGAATAAAGCACTTCTGATGTTTCTCTTGAAATTACCGTGTTTTCTTTGATGACAAAATCCGCATTATTAACCGACTAAAAATGCGGATTACCTATTAACTGGTTAAGAGTGCGGATCAGCTATTAACCGGTTAAGAGTTCGGATTACCTATTAACCCGTTAAACAGGCCCAGGTGACCCCCGGGGCCGCCCTCGTGCCCGTGGGATGAAGGCGCGCCCGCCGCGCACAGCTGCCCCGCATCCTGGGCTGAGCTGGTCGGTCGTCCACAGGGAGCCCTCCTTCCCCCCGCGTTTCCAAGAACCGCTTTCCCAGACGCCCTTGCAGCTCATGTGACCTGGCTCGGCCAGAGGCGTGCAGGGAGCCAGTGCGGCAGGGACTGCGGAGGCCGGGGGCAGGGAGGCTGTCTCCTGCCCGTGCCGGCGTCGTGGCTCCAGTGTCTTCCGGGGGCAGCTCGGACACGGTCCCGCCTGGTGAGTGAGACGCCGTGGGAGACGTGGCCGTGGGGAGGAGCCATGGGAGCCATGACCATGGGGTGTCCGTGAGGCCTGCTTCCCTGGCCTCGCAGGGCTCCTGGGAGCTGCCCCGTCTCCTTGACTCACCCCCGGGTCCCACCATGAGGACAGGCTCCGTATCCGGCCACCCGGCTGGGAGCAGGCGGGGCTGTGGGTCCTCCCGGAGGCTGGCAGCTCACTCCCCCGCGGCCCTGCCTCTGAGGCTCGCAGGCCCGTCCCTGGGGTCTGAGTGTGGGAGCTCCTGGCCGGCCAGGTGCTGCTGGGGGTGTGGTGTGGGCGGTTAGGTTGGGGGTGGATGGTTAGGTTGGGATGCGGATGCTTGTTGTTGGGGGTGCCATGGAACCAGGGCCAGGGCAGAACCTGTGAAGTTCGGTTCATTTCCATCAGCAAAGCGGCGCGACCGGCCCCTCCTCCTGGCGGTTGGGGTCAGGGGGCCCTGGGTGAACCCGTGGCCGCGGGCACAGGGGCAGGAGCGGGTGGGTTTCCCGGCGCCTGTGGGCCTGTTGCGTGGTGCCAGGGAAGCCAGGCCTGGCAGTCTGGCTGGCAGCCGGCAAGGTGCCCTGGCTTTTTGATCAGAGGGGTGTGGGCTGGGGGGTCCCCTGGCCAGACCTCGCTAAGAGCCCCTGGGCCTGCCCAACACGGGTCAAAGGTTTATCAAACGCTTCCCTGGGCGCAGGCCAGACCAGAGAGCCGCCTGTGCGGTCCCGCCAGTGGGGGGGGGGGGGGGGGGGAAGCACCGGCTCCCAGGCGCCCGCCCTGCTGTTCCCGGGCTTGGGAGGGAGGGCCAGTCTTCCAGCACTTTCCGGTCAAACCAGCGCCGAGCAGAGGCAGCCTCTGGTCTCACCAAGGCCAGCGCCAGCCCCTCACGCAGCTCAGGTTGCAGGAGGCGTGTGTGTGCTCCTGCGTGTGCATGAGGACATGTGTGGGGAGCGTGTCTGTGTGCTCCTGCGTGTATATGAGGACATGTGTGGGTAGCGTGTGTGTGTGTGTGGGGGACCGTGTCTGTGCTCCTGTGTGTATATGAGGACATGTGTGGGTAGCGTGTGTGTGTGTGGGGGGGACCGTGTCTGTGCTCCTGTGTGTATATGAGGACATGTGTGGGGAGCGTGTGTGTATGGGGGGGAGTGTGTCTGTGTGCTCCTGTGTGTATATGAGGACATGTGTGGGGAGCGCGCGTGCATGTGTGTGTGTGTGTGTGTGTGCACGTGAGTGCGCCAGGGGCATGGTCCCCACAGGATGAGTATGCCACACCCGGAGTTAGGCACAAGGTGGCCTCGAACAGCCCTGGGGCGGGGAAAGGAAGGGGCGGGCCCAGGACGCCGCAGAGAAGGACCAAGCCCAGGACCCCGGGCTTGAAACAGGGGTCCCAGGCCTCGGCCACGGGCGGCCGCTGTCTCGGGCTTTTTTACGTCTCACAGACGCACGGCTGTTCGCCCAGCAGCCACCCCTCACCCGCGAGGATCGGACCGGGCACAGGGCGGCGGCCGGGGCGGCTCTTGGCGCAGGGCCGGCTCCGGAGAGGCAGAGCGGGCGGCGCTGTCTCGCGTGGGCGGTGGCGGAGGCGGCTCAGCGCTGGAGACAGGCTTTCTATTTAGGGCGGGTGGGTGGCCACCTACTGGGTGTGATCTCACAGGCTGCGGGGGCCCTTCAAACCCCAAAATACCCCTCCACCTGCTCCTGGTGCGGGCGTGCGGAGAGGAGGAGGCCGTCTGCTCCCGAGAAGGGGGTGGGGCCCTGCGGCGCGGGCACCGGGCGAGCGTGGGAGCGGGTGCGTGACGTTCAGGCTGGGAGGGGCGCGCTCAGCCTGGTCCCCGAGCCTCGGTGCCCCTGGGGGACCCCGGGAGCTAACGGCAGCTGAGTCTCCGTGGGGGGAGCCCCGCCCTGAGCCAGGCTCTCTGCTAAGTGCCACGGGTGCCGCAGGCCGGCTCCACGCGTCCTTGCTCAGGAAGATGTGCTGCCCAGCCTCCCACAAACCACCGGACAGCGTGCCCCCGGGCACAGGACGGGGCACCCCAGTGTCTGTGTGGATGGTTGGGGGATCTAGTGTCTGCCTCCAGACGGAGAGCCGAAGGCGTCAGCGCTATTGGTTGGAAACCTGAGCTTTCCCCACTGTGCCTGCTGCCTCTCTGTGAAACCAGAGGCCGCGCGTGTCTGGGTCCGTGCCTGGAAGCGCCTCCGTCCGTGAGTCTGTCTGTCATCGGTCCCTCCCTGTCCTCATGACGCTCACTTACAAACAAGTTATGTAAGTGCTTTATGTTGGTCTTTAAAACATATGTTTTTATTGATGTCAGAGAGGGAGGGAGAGGGGGAGAGAGAGAAACATCAGTGATGAGAGGCAATCACGGATCGGCTGCCTCCTGCACGCCCCACACTGGGGACCGAGCCCGCAACCCAGGCCTGTGCCCTGACCGGGAATCAACCCTGACCTCCTGGTTCCTGGGTGGCTGCTCAGCCCGAGCCCCGCCGGCCGGGCAGGTCTTTATGTCTGACCATGTTTCCTGAAGCCGCTCGGACTCCTCGGGGAGATCCTGTTTTGTCGGTTACGATGGGCCTTTGACGGGTCGCAGGAGCCCGTAGGTCGGTCTGGGGGCGACTGCCGTCTCAGCAGCAGTCTCCCGCTCCCCCCGCGGCCCTCTGCACAGACGCGGGATCTCGCCAGCCTCTTCCCGCGACACTCCGTCGTTTTCCGGAGACAGGACACGACGTGTTGAGTTCGTGCCCAAGCCTTTCGGTAACGCTCCTGTGCACGGCATTGGGAAGAATGCCAACGTTCCATTGTCTGCCGCCAGCCCAGAGATAAGATACGCTGAGGGTGTTTCCTGGTGGCGGTGAGACTCGGGTGGCGCCAGTGTATTCCGTGGGTGTCCGGCCCACACGCCTTGCCCAGGAGGGGGCACCGTGCCCGGGAGGGGGCACCGTGCCGGTTTCATTCCGTCCACGTGCGTTTTATGGCTGTTCTGCCTGTTGCACTGGGGCCGTGAGGGGCACAGCCCACCCCCATGTTGCAGGGGATCCGTCCCCACTGGGAGGGCGTAGCGAAGCCCAGCCACCCCGAGGTGCGGGGAAAGCCTGGGGTGCAGGGCGGGAGCCCCCCAGCTCCAGCAGCCTTCCTGCCAATGCCCAAGGACGCGAGGCCGGGTTCCTCCGGGGACCGGGATTCTAAACGCAATGGGGGAGCTGAGGCCCGTTATACCGGCGAATGCAGCAGCAGCGAGGGGAGCGAGGCTGCGCGGGCACGCCGGCGCCTGATAAAGGGAAATGTATTCAGCGCCTTCCCGAGGCGCCGGAGCGCTGGCTGCTCTTAAACCGAAGTGCCGGGCGCCAGCCTGCCTGGCAGATGTGGGGCTGGCGAGACCGCCGGGGGGGGGGGGGCCAGGGCGCAGCTTCCTCCCTGGCTCTGCAGTCAAGCAGCTCCCAGCCTGGGGCACAGCAGCTGGGGTGGGGGCACCCCGGGGGGCAGGGCCTCAGGGGCAGTCAAGGTCGCTCAGGGTCACGATGGGGAGGGGCCCGAGCTGGCTCAGAGGATCAGGTTTTTTCACAGAGAGAGGGTCCTAGAAGGCTGTGTGTGCGGTACATGTGTACATGTGTGTGTGTACATGTGTGTGTATGCGTGCATGTGTAGCTCCTGGGGCCAGGACCAGTTCCAACCACAGAGAGGGCTGGGGGACAGGTGTGGGCGGGGCCGTGGCTCCTGCCTCCTGGGGCTGCCTCCCGGCTCCCGAAACCCAGTGACGTCCTTGGGCAGGTCCCCGGGGCAGGCTGGGGGCTGAGGCCCCGAGATCGGCAGGCCCACGACTACCATGCAGGTGGGGAAACTGAGGCCAGCGCCTGTGTGTGAAGGAGACGCCTTCTGCCACCGACACGCAGGGAAAGCCACGTGCTGGGCAGACAGGGACGCACCCACACCCCCAGGGGCCCCCCAGTTCTCTGTCAGGGTCAACAACGGGACCTGCGTTTCCTCCGCCCCCCACACCCGAGACCCCGGGGCGGCAGACAATTCCTAACGCTGTCCCCAGGGCCTGAGCGGCCTGTTCAGGTGTCTCCTGGCTCTTCGGCTGTACTGGACCCGCTGCCCAGCGCCCGGCCCTGCCTGCCGGTGTGGCTCCCTGGCCAACAGCACTGGCGTGGGCGCCCGGGAACCTGGGCACAGCCCCCGCAGCTCATCACTGCCTGTGTGGCCTCGGTGAGTTTCCCAAGGGCCCTGCGCCTCAGTTTCTCCATCTGTAGAATAGGAACAACCACATCAGCTGTGGATGGCGCCCAGCACAGGGCCGGGTTCCAGGAATGCTCCACGGACAGCAGGGGCTCTGGCTACTTCGGCACCTCTGAGTGGTGGCCATCTGGTCTGCGGATCCCCTCCAGGCCCTGGGAGCTTGCTCTCTTAGGAGATGACCCAGGTGCAGCCCGTCCCCACCCGATCTGAGGGCTCTGGGAGGGGTGTCGGGAGAGCAGGCGCCAGGCCTGGCTCCGGCACAGACTCCCCGCCATGTGGGGCAGCCGCCGCCCTCCCGTTGGTCTGGCCTCGGTTTCCCCGGCCGTGGAATGAGAGGGCTGGCTCTGACGTCTTGCTCTGGGTTTGAGGTTTCCGGATTCTGAGAACTCGGGTCAGAGCTTCACGGTTGATTTCACATGTAATTATTTTTTCGCAGGATCACACTTTCTTGAATAAAAATGAAATAAGATCCTCAGAATCACTGAGGAAATGTGTTTTGACCTCACATTAATATGCCCCATGGGAGGCAGGGAGATGAATCAGGAAGATGAAAGGTGGTGGAGCCCCGGCATGGAGCCACCGGGCAGGGCGGACGGTGGGGGGCGGGTGGCGGGGGTGGAGGCGGACGGCGAGGGGGCGGGTGGGGGGTGGGTGAGGGGGCGGGTGGCGGGGGTGGAGGCGGACGGCAGGGAGGTAGGCACAGGGCGGGCATGGATACGGGGAGGAGGTGTTTCCATGTGTATTTATTTGCTGACGTTCGTGCTTTGAGCTGGTGCATCTGTACTTTCACATAAAAGCTGGCCGCCTGCTCTCACGTGCCACCCCCATCACAAGGGCCTCGCCGCCAACATGGAGGCGCCAGCTCCTCTGCGAAGAGGCACCCGGGGGCCTAACTCGGGGGTAGAGGTGGGCTGGGGTGTCTGGGAGGAAGGTTGATGGGGCGGGAGGAAAGAAACCAGGCAGGGCCCGGCCGGCGTGGCTCCGTGGTTGAGCGTCGACCTGTGAACCAGGAGGTCAGGGTTCCATGCCCGCTCAGGGCACAGGCCCGGGTTGCAGGCTCCATCCCCAGTGTGGGGCGTGCAGGAGGCAGCCGATCCATGATTCTCTCTCATCACTGATGTTTCTCTCTCTGTCTCTCTCTCTCCCTCTCCCTCTCCCCTTTTCCCTCCCTCCCTTCCTGTCCGGGATCAATAAAAACGTATTTTTTTAAAAAAGAAAGCGACTGGCCCGTTGGAAGCCGGGCGATGGCCCGCTGTGGCCACACCCAAGCTCCCCACATCCAGCCCCTGGGCTGTCAGCACGACAGCTGGAAGGTGGACTGGGAGGCTGGGGCCCCGGCCGTGCCCACAGGGAATTCCACCCCCTGGTCCCGGGTGGGTGGGGGCAGCCCCTCCACACCCACAGCGGCGCCACCTCCTGGGCAGCCCCCTCTGTCTGAGGCCGGCGCCTGGCCCGCTGACGGGGAGGGGGGTGCTGCCCTGGACCGGGGCGCCGTGCTGCGCAGAAGCCGGGCCGTGGGGTGAAGGAGGCCAGGCACGTGCCACAGCCCCTCCGGCCTCACCCACGCGCCGGACTGCAGACGGTGCCAGGCTCTGCGCCGTTCATCCTGGGCACGCGGCCTGCAGATGGCGTCTGCCCCCCCCGCCCCCCATGCCAGGATGAGAGAGTCTCGTCGGCTTTTTCCTTTTCTCCCGAGCGGGTTTGATACGGTAACAAACCTGAGCGCCGGGCAACCAGCACGGCTCCCAGGAGATGCTGCCCCACACCCGCTGCCGAGCTGCCGAATTCAGTGGCCCGTGAGCTAGGGACCCGGCGCTGCCTCCACCCCCTCTGCCCCCGCTGGGTGGCGAGACCCCGCTTGCTTCCGCCGGCTCAGGCGACTTCCATGGCGGCGTGTGGACAGGCGCCGGGGCGTCCAGGGGTTTCTGTGCCCAAGGGCGTGCCCTGGGTGGGTGGGTGCGGGGCCACCTGGGGACCCAACCAGTGCTCGCATAGTTGCTGCATCTTCATGGCTGGGCGCAGGGAGACGCTCGGAGGGACGCTGAGACCAGCCGGACGCCGCCCACATCCTGGGAGGCGGCAGGAATCGTCCTGGGGCCTGGGAGGCGGGCAGACCTGCTCCTGGGGACCGGGGACGGGGTGGGGGTGGGGGAGGGGCCTGGGCGCGGCGGGGAGGTCCGAGCAAGCCTTCCTGCTTCTCCCGTTTCTGCAGGAAGCAACTGAGGCTCAGAGAGGGAGAAGGTGCGAGGGAGAAGGGCGGGAACCGAGCCTCTGTCCTGCTCCACCGCGTCCACCTGGTCTGGTCCAGTCCGGTCCGGTCCGTTAAGGCTACGCAGGTTGCCGAGGAGACTGCCCAGCGGGTTCAGGCAGGAGCCGAGAGGGTTTGCAGAGCAGGAAAGTGAGGTCACCTGGGGTCAAACGGCCGTAACTGAGTCTCGGTGCGCAGACCAGCAGCTGGCGCGGTGACACGCCTTCCAGGCCCCGGCCCCGCCGCTCCACGGCCCACGGTGCCGCCTGACCCGATTGAAGGAGCAGAGAGGACAGCCAGTGCCCTGGGTGCGAGGACATCGTCAGGGACAGCGTGTGCGAGGGGGGGAGGGCTTCCCCTCCGCAGAGAGGAGGAGGGAGACGGGCAGGCACTGCCATTCCCGCGGCACGGCTGGGAAACCGAGGCAGCACGCGATCGCCAGGGAAACCAGAGAGACGGGGGGGGGGTCCCCTAATGGACTGACTGAGGCTGGAGGGACAGGAGCCCCCCGGGAGGCGGCCGGTGGCTGGGCTCTCTGTGGGCCCAGCGATGGGTTCCAGTGTCGCCGGACTGCGCCCCGGCCGGGAGCCACGCACCCGTTCCTGGGAGAGAGGGGGGCGGTGTTCTCGTCTTCATTCTGTGTTAGTCGTGAATTAAAAGTAGCTTCCAGGAAACAGGCAGGACTCGGCGTCCACAATGTTTGTTTGGTGTTTTTTCCGTCTTTTGGCGGTGAACGGAAGCCGTGACTCAGCAGCCGCTGTCACAGTTGCCGGGAAACAGTTTCCGTTCGAATACGTGTGTGAAGGCAAAACGCGAGAACGAGCAGAAACCTGTGTCTGAGGGGAGACAGAAAACAGCCCGTGTGTGTGCACGTCGGTGACTGTGTCCCCTGAAACGCTGGGCTTACATCCGGCAGGACCGCGTCGACCTGTGAACCGGGAGCCGCGGTTCGATCCCGGTCAGGGCACAGGCCCGGGGGTGGGGGTGGGGGTGGGGGGGGGGCTCCATCTCCGATCGTGCAGGAGGCGGCCGATCCATGGATCTCTCCTCATTGATGTTTCTGTCTCCCTCTCCCTCTCCCTTCCTCTCTGAACTCAATAAAAATATATTAAAAACGAAAATCCAAGGTGGCATTCCCCGGTGTGGGCTGCAGGGTCCTCTTCCTGTGGAAACAGCCCCCTCTCTGGGCACAGGTGAGGCCCCGCCCACTGCCTTCGGGTGGGCGTGGCGCTGCGTCTTGCTCTGGCCAATGAGACTCGGGCCAGGAGGGAGCAGTTACTTCTGGAAGGTCCCCTGAAGAGCCAGAGGCCGTTGTGTCTCCCTCGCCCTCTTCTGTGAGGGGTGAGGGAGTGGGCGCAAGGAGGGCGCCTCCATCCCGGGGTCCCTGGGGTCCAGCAGGCTGAGCTCCTCTGCAACCACGTGCACAGCACCTCTGAGAGCTGAGCTTCCACTGTGAAGCACGGATTAGGGGGCTGTTTGTTACTGCGGCCCAGCCGGGCCCAGCCTGACTGATACAACATGATGGTACTATGGCCCAGCCCGATGGATACAATGTAACATTGTGACTGGGGCCCAGCCGGGCCCAGCCGGGCTGAGACAATGTCGTGTCTACGATGTTGCATTGCAGAGTCCCACGGAGTGAGGGTTTCTTGGCGTCCGTGCGACGGCCTGAGTGTCCGAGAGGAGGATGGCCCACCTTCCTGATCACAGGACTCACTCCAGGGAGCACTGAGCCCTTGGCCGTAGAAGGGCCATGAAACCATTTGGTCTGGCCTTGCCAAGGCACCAGGGCTGAGTTCATGAAATGTCTGACCGAATAGAGCAGACTCATGGTTACGCTGGTGATCGTCTACAATAATACAAGTGTAATATGCTAATTAGACCGGACATCCTTCCGGACGACCTTCCGGACGAAGCCGGGGCTGCGCGGGGAGCCCGGGTCCCGGCAGCCAGGGGACGGAAGGCCTACTCTTGCCTGAATTCCGTGCATCGGCCTCTAGTTTTGTTATAAATATCCACATGGCCTTGGTGGGAAAAGGTTCCCCACCCCCGGCCCACAGGCAGCGGGGCCCAGGGGTCGGGTGGGGACACCAGGGAAGGTCCCCCCGAACGCGGAAGGAAGATTCCTGGGTGACGGCCACACTCAGCGGCTGGCGGCAGGCGGAGAGCTGGTGGGCGAAGGCGTGAATCCGAGTCCAGCCCAGGCTCGCGCTCCGGGACGGGTCAGCCCCTTCCTCGGCCCCAAGCCTCACCCTGGCCACCGAGGACGGGAGGGCGGGCAGAGGGGGGCAGCCAGGCTGGCACAGGCCACGCCCTCTGCCCTGCCTGCACCCCTGCTTTCTCTGGGGAGGGCTCTGCTTCCCCAGGGAGACATGAATCCGTGTCCGGCCCAGGACCTGCCCTTGGCGGGGGCGCTCCGTGAGGGCCGCCCCACCCCCTGCAGCCCGGGTGACGCTCCCACAGGGAGGGGCTGTGTGGCCTTGGGGACACAGGATCCCCACGACCTGACCTCTAGCCCCACCCTGACCGGAGGGCTGACTCCCTCAGTTCCCTGCCAGCCATGCAGGCCTGTTGGGGGCAAGTGCTGGTCCCCAAACTTCCTGTCCGTTGCCCATGTCACGCCAGGACGGGGGGGGGGGGCGCATCATGGCACGGGGGTCACTGCTCCTTTGAAAAGATGACAAACAGGCCCAGGTCAGCGGTTCCGGGGCAGATCTCACACCCATGACCCCAGAGGAGCTGGGAATTGGGGCGATAGCAGAGCAGATGTCGGGGACCACCTGAGTCACTGGTTCCCTTCCCCTGTCTTCCCTCCCCTCCCTTCCCCTCCCCTCCCTTCCCCTCCCTTCCCTTCCCCTGCCTCCCTCCCCCTGCCTTCCCTCCCCTCCCTTCCCCTCCCCTCTCATTCCTCCCCTCCCCCCGCCTTCATGCAGCAGCTGGGCTCAGAGTGGGCTCCCTGCAGAGCCGCAGGAGGAGCTGAATTGTCCGCACACTTGCTGATGCGTCTGCTCCCAGCCATTTTGCTGGCTGTGTTTAAGCTCTTGCCTCCATGTCTAACAGCTGGCAGCTTGTGGGCGGTGCCTGGGCTCCGTGCAGCCTGGCCCATCGCCTGCGTCCCCTCCAGCCGGCGGGCAGCAGGGCCGGCCGCGGGGAGCTGAGCGCAGCGGCAGGAACCGGGGCCCAGAGCACGGAGGAGGGTGTGCGGGGGCCGCGTGGGTGTCTGATCAGCCGCACTGGCTTCCCTGTGTCCCCCTGCGACCCCTCAGCATGCAGGCACCTGCTCAGGACCCTCAGTCACACCCACAGCTCAGCACCCCTTCCGCCGACACAGGGGACCCCCCGCAGCCACGGCCTGGTCCCCGCCTCCCAGGCCTCCCAGGCCATGGCGATAGGCCATGGCGACAGCCCACGGAAACGCTCAGCCCAGGCCTGCGAGGCTGGAGGAACTCTCACTGTGCCCTGCAGGTGCGGCTCAGTGGTTGAGCGTCGACCTATGAACCAGGAGGCCACTGTGTGATTCCCGGTCAGGGCACAGGCCTGAGCTGCAGGCTCAGTCCCCAGTGGGGGGCGTGTAAGAGGCAGCGGATCCATGATTCTCATCATTGATGTTTCTCTCTCTCTCCCCCTCTCCCTTCCTCTCTCTCTAAAAATCAATAAAATATTTTTAAAAAAAACGCAAAACGCTTGCAGTGATGATTCATAGTGACGGCAGCGAAAAGGGAGCCCAGCACCCAAACCTGGGGCCACCCTGGCAGCGGGGACCAGGCACCTGTGGAAAGGAGGGGCTGGCTTAGCTCCCCCACCCCCAGGGCACGGCTCTCAGCCCTCGGCCCTGGGCTCTCAGCTTCTGCTGCTGATCTGTGCGGGCGCCCCCTCCCCAGCAGCACGCCGCCCTGGCGGGACCTGGGGACGCCCAGCTGCGCTGACGTTGGGGGGAGCGGTGGGGGGAGAGGTGTCTCCACGCAGGATGGCCCCGTGCGGGCGGCGGATGCATCGGGCGGAGCTGGACTCGGGCTCCCTCCTCTTTTCTGGGCGGGAGATGGGCCCCCTGAAGCCGGTTCACTGGGAGGTCACTCAGTCCTCGACCCACACCCTGAGCTTCCTCAAGGCCATGAGAGGACAGCGCAGAGGGCATCCCTCCTGCTTTGGGGGGGACGGTCATCACCCCACCCGCCTGTGCGGCTCTGAGGCAGCTGGCAGGTCAGGGCGTCGGATGGGCCCCGGCCTGTGGGGAGGCTGGCTTTCCCAGAAAGTCCCCCCCTAACCCACCCCCAGTCCTGCACCCCACCCCCACCCCCTGCATTTCCCACCGCGTTTTCACCTTTTAATAGACGGACTATTTTTAACCGGCCTGTCCACACTTCTGTGATTTCTATTCCTCACGTTGGAAACTGGCAAAGATGCTGCATATGAGGAGGCGGGAGGGCTCCCTAGCACCTTGGGGGGCTGAGGGCTCGCGGGGGAGGAGGGTATGTGGGGGGCTCGTGGGGAGGAGGAGGGTATGTGGGGGGGCTTGTGGGGAGGAGGGTATGTGGGGGGGCTCGTGGGGAGGAGGAGGGTATGTGGGGGGCTCGTGGGGAGGAGGAGGGTATGTGGGGGGGCTCGTGGGGAGGAGGGTATGTGGGGGGGCTCGTGGGGAGGAAGAGGGTATGTGGGGGGCTCGTGGGGAGGAAGAGGGTATGTGGGGGGCTCGTGGGGAGGAGGAGGGTATGTGGGGGGGCTCGTGGGGAGGAGGAGGGTATGTGGGGGGCTCGTGGGGAGGAGGAGGGTATGTGGGGGGCTCGTGGGGAGGAGGAGGGTATGTGGGGGGGCTTGTGGGGAGGAGGGTATGTGGGGGGGCTCGTGGGGAGGAGGAGGGTATGTGGGGGGCTCGTGGGGAGGAGGAGGGTATGTGGGGGGGCTCGTGGGGAGGAGGAGGGTATGTGGGGGGCTCGTGGGGAGGAGGAGGGTATGTGGGGGGGCTCGTGGGGAGGAGGAGGGTATGTGGGGGGCTCGTGGGGAGGAGGAGGGTATGTGGGGGGGCTCGTGGGGAGGAGGACGGGGCCCTGGGGGCTCGGGGAGACCCGCTGGCCGCTGGCCTCTGCTGGTGGGTGTCTGTGGATGGACATGGACGGGGATGGTCGCCTCAGAGGGAAGTGCTGTCCTCCCAGAGGCTCCAGGGTCCGGGGGGCGGGTGAGGGGGCGATGGCCTCCCCAGCTCTGACTCTGGACAGGGGAGCAGAGGCGGGGGGTGCTGAGTCCCTGAGACACGTTTCCCCTGAACGGAGGGGGGGAGTCCCTGGCCTTGAGGAGGACACACCCTCCTGCTTCCCGCCTGGGGCGCAGCTGGCTGCTGCTGGGGGAGCTGAGCCGCTGTCTGCGGAGGAACTGGGGGCTGGCGGTCCGACCGGGTGCCCCCCAAGTCCTCCCGGATTCGCGACGGGCCCAGGCGTTGGAGCCCCGAGATGACACAACGCCAGTAAGAAGCCTGACTTCCCTCCCACGGAGCAGGCGTCAAGGGCACGGAGCGCGTCACACCCAGGCTGTCCCTGAGCGCCCGCTGAGACCACACCTGCAGCCCTGGCGAGTTTCCCTGGGGACACACCTGCCCGCCCCCCCCCCCCCGCAGCCGCACAGATGCTGCTCACAGACGGCGTCCCTGACCCTGACCCTGACCCTGACTCTGACCCTGACTGTGACCCTGACCCTGACCGTGACCCTGACCATGACCGTGACCGGGCTCGCCTGCTCATAACAGTCTCGCCTCGGCCAGCGCCTTCAGGGGATGACGCTACAGAGAGGGACCAGGTGGCCAGCGGGGAAGCAGGACTTCTTGCCTCTGGCTCCAGCTGGTCCTGTGTTCCCAGGGGCTCCGTCTGACCCCCAGTCCACCCTGAAAGTGCAGAGCCCCTGGACCGCCCTCCCCCCCCACCTCCCAGGGCCCTTGGAGCCTGGGCTCTGCTGCTGGCCAGCTGGGGTGACCCCCCTTTCTCGAAACCTAGTCCCCCACAGAGGCCGCCCTGCGCCAGCCCCTCTCCAGGCGCCAGCAGCGTGCAGGGCGGGAGGAGACCAGCCTGGCGTGGCAGCCACTCCACCCGGAAAGACTGCTCCCGTCTCATTGGCCAGAACTGGCCACATGACCCCACAGATAGCCTGGGCACCCCCCCCCCCTCCCAGTTCCCGCAGGAGGACTACAGGGTGGGGTCTGGTGACCACCAGGACTGTCTGCTTCTCACATGTCTCATAATTCTTAAATATTTTTATTGCTTTCAAGGAGGAAGGGAGAGAGAGAGAAACATCAGTGATGAGAGAGAATCATGGATTGGCTGCCTTCTGCACGCCCCCCACTGGGGATCGAGCCTGCCCGGGCCTGTGTCCCGACCAGGAATCGAGCCGTGACCTCCTGGTTCCTGGGTTGATGCTCAACCACTGAGCCACACTGGCCGGGCCACGTATCCTAACTGAGCAGATAAACCGGAGCCCGTGGGCCTGACTGGCAGCTTGGGGGTGGGGCTGTGCAAAGTGATTATGTAAATGAGGCGTAACTCCCAGCGAGCTTGTCCTTTAGCACACACTCGAGGCCTGATGCCCCGTCAATCATCCTCAGCGAGGACAGCGCCTGGGGGCCTCTGAGAGGGGGAGGGGGCCTCTGAGTGGGGGAGGGGGCCTCTGAGTGGGGAAGGGGGCCCCTGAGTGGGGGAGGGGGCCACTGAGTGGGGGAGGGGGCCTCTGAGTGGGGGAGGGGGCCACTGAGTGGGGGAGGGGGCCTCTGAGTGGGGGAGAGGGCCACTGAGTGGGGGAGAGGGCCTCTGAGAGGGGGAGGGGGCCTCTGAGAGGGGGAGGGGGACGCCCGCCCTCCTGTGACAGTGCGGCTGCGGCTGACGGATGGCTGGGCAGAGACGCTGACCCCGGGCAGGGGCAGGGAGCCAGGCTCCGTGATGGATGGCCCGCGGAGCTGCTTTAATTCCCGGCCTCACCTGCTAGTGCGGGGGCTGTGTCGTTTTCCGTGGCCGGGCCATCCATCACCGAGCGGGAGGTCAGGGTGCGCGCGGTTTCACGCTGAGCGGTGGGGGAGGGGCGGACGTGAGCGCTTCTCAGGGACCAGATGGGGCTTCGCAAAACGGGAGGACCCTCCTCGGGCCCCAGCATCCGTCCGGCTACTCCTTCAGCAGCTAAGAGGCTGGGCCGTCCCTGCTGAGCCAGACCCGGGGCATGGGTGGCTCTCCCCGACCTGCCCCAGGCCACGACCTCCCCCAGGCCCCGACCTCCCCCAGGCCCCAACCTCCCCCAGGCCCGGACCTGCCCCAGGCCCCGACCTCCCCCAGGCCCCGACCTCCCCCAGGCCCCAACCTCCCCCAGGCCCCAACCTCCCCCAGGCCCCAACCTCCCCCAGGCCCCGACCTGCCCCAGGCCCGGACCTCCCCCAGGCCCCGACCTCCCCCAGGCCCCGACCTGCCCCAGGCCCAGACCTCACCCAGGCCCGGACCTCCCCCAGGCCCCGACCTCCCCCAGGCCCGGACCTGCCCCAGGCCCCGACCTGCCCCAGGCCCCGACCTGCCCCAGGCCCAGACCTCACCCAGGCCCGGACCTCCCCCAGGCCCCGACCTGCCCCAGGCCCAGACCTCACCCAGGCCCGGACCTCCCCCAGGCCCCGACCTGCCCCAGGCCCAGACCTCACCCAGGCCCCGACCTCCCCCAGGCCCCGACCTGCCCCAGGCCCTGATCTCCCCCAGGCCCGGACCTGCCCCAGGCCCCGACCTGCCCCAGGCCCCGACCCAGCTCAACCAGGACAGTGTCTGAACACAGAACAGAACCTTCCCTCCGAGCCAGGCCGCGTGCCTCCCCCTTTGCTTTTCCAAAAACGGACACTGTGTTTGCACTGCTGCCCACCCGCCCACCCGCCCTCCCGGCAGAGGTGTTGCACGTGTGTGTGGGTGTGCGTGTGTGTACGTGTGTGTGGGCTGCTGATTGCTCTCTGTTGGCAGAGAGCAGGCAGGGAGAGCGGAGGGATGTCCCATATGTTGGTGACAAAGCTGTCTCCTGGCTGTCAGGGCCCGGCACCCTCCTCGCTCCCACCCACACCCCTGGGTCCGGGCCCCTCCCTGAGGGCCCGCCCGGGCAGGGCTTGGTCGGTGCGGGCAGGGGCAGCCCTTGGCCTCTCCGTAAGGTGAGTCCCTCAGCCGCTGGGCTGGGAGCCCCAGGTGATCATCACCCCGGCGACACGCCCCTCCCCCTCCCGGAGGTGCCAATTAGCAGCCTTAAAATAGCCGCATTGTTTTCTTCTGGTTATAAAACGGATCCCTAGTTACCGCGAGAAAGTTCAGAAAACCCAGGAGGACTGAAGGACTCCCGGCGCCTCCAGCTGCCCGGTCTGTGCAGAGGTCTGTGCGCCTGTGCCAGGCGGGGGCGCGGGGGAGGTCTGCACACACGGATTGCGACCTGCTGTTCACTGAGAGAGCGGTCGGTGGACGTCCTCATCCGTAGATGTTGCACCACGCGGCCACCTTCTTGGTTACACTGTGCCACTGCTAAGAGTTAGGCTGGCCCGGCTGGTGTGGCTCAGTGGTTGCGCGTCGGCCTATGGACCAGGAGGTTATGGGTTCGATTCCCAGTCAGGGCACAGGCCCGGGTTGCAGGCTCAATCCCCAGTAGGGAGCGAGCAGGAGGCAGCCGATCAGTGATTCTCTCTCATCACTGATGTTTCTCTCTCTCTCCTTCTCTTCCTTCCTCTCTGAAATCCATACAAATATGTTTTTAAAAAAGACTGTGGCTCGTAGGAAGCGTAACTTGGTGCCCAGCGTTTGCACCCCCACCACGCAGCCAGGGTCTGCCCCTCCCCCGCCTCTCCCGCTGCCACTGCCACACTGGGGGCAGGGATCCTGGAACCTGGGCGGCCCTCCTGGGTCGTCCATCCCCCCACATGCGTTTGGGGGTCACACTGCCGGCAGCTCCCCGGGTTCCTGCCAACTGCAGAGTAATTAGCACTGTGTGATCCGGAAGCTCAGCCTCTGAGCCCGCCCCCCCAGCCCCGCGAGCCCCGAGAGCGATCCCAGCCCGGGCCAGCGGCCTCTCCCGACTCCCCGTCACCGCGGCTGACAGGCCAGATGGCCGGGCGGCCTTCCAAGGCCGGGCGCCTGCCTCCCGGAAGGAGGACACCGTGGAGGGGCAGGTGGGGACGCTTCTCTCAGCCCCGTGCCCGGCTCAGCCCTGCAGCCCAGGCCGGGCCAGGTGTGCGAGCAGCAGGGCGCTGGGCTGAGGGGCGGCCCTCCCCCCTCCCGGTGCCTGGGTGTCACGACCAAGCTGCTGGGAAATGGCAGGTGCTAACCCCGCCCACACGGCCGGCCACTGGGCTCCAACAAGCACCCTCTCCTCTCACTCCCACCCATTGGGGGCCTGGTAAGGTGGAGAGGGGGGGCCGGGAGAGGCGGGAACCTGCCCCGCCCCCCAGGCCCGTGGGTCAGTGGCAGGACCCCAGGGCCCCGGCCCAGCAGGCTCTGCAAGCCTCAGGGCAGCGGGACAGGCCCGGGCTGGGCGGCTCTGGAGGGCTGGACGGGACCCCAGCCCCTGCCACCCCTGCAGCCCAGCGTCCTCCCCTGCTCCTCAGGCCTGTCCCAGCGAGGTTCCCCTGGGCGTGGCGAGAAGGCACAGGGTAGCCCTGGCAGAAAAGGGTGCTTAGGCCACGCCTCCTGCCAGCCACTGAGCAGAGGGCGGGGCCGGGAGTGAGCATGTCCGGCCCAGGAACAGGGGCTCTGAGGGGCGCCTCTGGGACCCTGCAGGCGCCGTTAGCTCTGTCGCCAGGCACAGCCGACCGACCTGCTTTCTCAGGACCCACCGCTCTGGCGACTCCTGGCCCGGTGACCCCGGTAGTTCACTGAGCCCCAAACCTGTCCCCAGGATGGAGGAGGCTCTGAGGGACCTGGGAGTTGCGGGGAGGGGTGTCTCTGGCCCCGGGGGCTCTGGCCCACCTGGAGACATGGGGCACGCAGGTGAGGCAGCAGCTCGCGGCAATGATGAGACCGTGCCCAGCCCTGGGACACGCTGGGGGCAGCTCAGTCCCGAGACCACACGGTGTCCTGAGGACTAAGGGTCCCCAGTCAGCGCCTGCTCTGATGTCCTCTCCCGGCACCAGCGACTCCAGCCACTTCATCTGTGACCAAGGTGCCCCTCCCCACCTGTGCGGCGCCTCCCCCCCAGGGTGACCCCTGACACTCTAACCGGTGGGAATGGTGGCTTCTGCTCTCGGTGCTGGTGGGGGCCGGAGGCGTCTGTCTGGGCCAGGGTCCCAAGAGCCTCCTGGGCGCTGGCTCGGCTCCAGCTCTGCAGGTGTGGGCAGGGCCACGTGGCACGGAGGCCAGCAGAGGAGGACGTGCCCCTGAGAGGAGCGCCAGAGCCCAGCGCAGGCCCCTCCAGGGCTGCCCCTGCTCGGGCCGCGGCTGAGCCGGACGGGGCGGGGGAGCCCCAGGCCAGGGAGCCCGGTCAGACACCCGCATGGCAGCCAGGTCCTGGGCCTCAGCAACTCTCGGCCGAGGGCTCCGGCCCGACCGGTTTCTGTAGGTCAAGTTTATTGGCGCACACCCTGGTCGGCTCACATATTCCGGCCCGCGCACAAGCTGGGGGTCAGACGGGTCCCCAGGCCCCACGCAGCTCCCGCCTGGCCCTGTACGGGCAGGTGCGCCCGGTCACAGCCACGCCAGGGCTCACCGCGGGCGGCACCCTGAGCGCGGAGTTGGTGGGCTCGGCCCGCAGGTGCTGGCCTCACAGTGGCCCTGGGTTCCAGGTCTAAGGGGGCCCCCCAGGCTCCCCCAGGACTTCCGGGTCCAGCCAGGCCCCGGCCGTGCCCTGGGCACCCTCTGAGGGCCCCTGCCTCCCGCTGGCGGCCGCCGCCTTGCCCACAGCCGCTCCGGCCCCCAGCTCCTGGCAGAGGCGTTGACTATTAATGAAGGCGTTAGCGGATAATGAAGGTGATTGCGGGTAATGGAAGTGTTCGCTGACAACAGGGCTAATGAAGCGAAAGGAATCAGCCATTTCCCGCATTAACCTTTCGGGCTGACAGCCGGAGCGGGAGGGGGCGGGATGGCGGCAGGATGCGTGGGAGGAGGGCAGCTGCTCGCAGGTGGGGAGTCCTGGCGCTGCGGGCGCTCACGGCCGGGATCCGGTGCGAAAGGCGGCAGCACTGGAGCCTCCACAGGCCAGTGAAGGGCGCCTGGGCTGCCCGGGGGCGGGGCTGGTCTGCAGGGGGCAGGCCTGCGGGGTTGACCTTGAGAGGTGGGGAGTCGGAGCAGGCAGCTGGAGCCCCCCCTTCCATCCGTAGCTGTGCCCCGCGGGCCCTGGAGTCACAGAGGAGAGACGTTCAGAGCACCCAGAATGTGGCTGCTGGATGGGCACCCCACCGTCTGGGCCCTGAGGGGTGTGGGGGCACCGGCTCACTCAGCCGGCGGGGGCTGCTCCCAGGCGGAGGACAGGGAGCTCCGCCAGGGGAATGTGTCCGTTGTTACGCGACCAAGTGCAGGCAGGATGGTTGGGATGGGAACAAAAGTAGCGAGCCCCTTAAATACTTTGTTTTCCGAGGGCGGCCCTCCTGTTCGCTCGAGATGCGGCAGGAGCCGAGTGGCCGGGAGAGGAACGGCCCAGGAGGAGGCCCCCGAGTGAACCCCCGCGTGAGCCGCTCTCCGAATAGCAGCCCAACCCCCGCAGACGGATTCCAGGCCCCGAGCTCCCCGATAAAGTGGAAATTCACAGCCGCCGCTGAGCCCGTCTCCCATCCATCATCCGCTCAGCAGATGCGTGGCTGCAGGCTCCTCTCAGCCCGGAACTCATTAGTGAGACGCGGAGAAGCCCCATCACATTAAAAGTCACCTGTGGCTCCAGGGACCTGGTGGTTCCCACCCCCACCAGCCTCCAGGAAAAGCAGCCGGAGAGGAGTTTCTGCTGTGAGATGAGATGCACATTGTCTCAGGCTCCTCGCGCCATGCACTGCACGGGGCTGCTGCAGGCGCCCGCCCCCAGCACCCACCCCGAAGGGCGAGGGGCGAGGGATGAGGGGCGAGGGGCGAGGGGTGAGGGGCGAGGGGTGGCCCGCTCCCTGCCCGGCGATGCAAGGCTGGGTCAGCGAGGGCGGCTCTTCCGCCCCGGCCAGCTGGAGGGCGAGGAAAGGGCGAAGCCTCTCTGTGCAGCCACACTATGTGCCTGCAGCCACACTGTGTGCCTGGCCTTGCTGGTGCAGCAGAGAGCGGCCTGTGGCAGGTCCTGCGGCTGCAGGGTCGGCAGTAAGTCCCAGCGGCCCCCTGGGGGGTGTCAGCTCAGCTGTCCCTCTCACGAGGGGTCCTGTGTTTCGGGGGGGAGGTGTGGGGCGTGGTTACGGTGTTTTGGCCAGGTTCAAACCTCGGACTAATGAAAGGACAGGGTCCTCTCATGGCCACGTGCAAGTCCCAGCTGGAGGGCAGGGCCCCCCCAGCACAATCATAGCCAACGGCTGTGGCTGTAAGCTTGAACCTGTGGTCCGCACACGTGGCCCCACGTGCCTTGTGCTAGAGTTCAGGTGCATGTCGTTGAGTGGGGTTGGAGCTCACGAGAATGCTGTGAACAACGTGATCACGCCCCTACCTTGCCCCGTGGCAGCTGCTATAAAATAAAGACGCGGCTGTGGGCGCCGGCGCTGTCTCCTCATCAGGGAGCAGCGTCCCACCGAGACCCAGCGTTCATTCTCTTGTCTGTCTTTCCTTAATCCTTTCACCCCCTCCCCCACTCAGTTTACCCTTGGCCACAACAGGGGGGTGCCTGCCAGGTCCGGCAAGCCCCTCTGTTGGCCAGGCAGGAGGTGAGCTGGCTGTCGGAGCCAGTCTCAGAGTGGGGTCCAGTGGCAGGAAGTCCCAGACACTCCGGGAGAGGTGGGAGGGCCTTGAGCTGGAACGGCATTTACTCACCCCCCTGCCCCCCACCACCTGCTGGAAGCTGGCTCCAGGCCCCAGGCGGCCTCTGTCTGCATTTCTGCGGGAGGGAGGCATGAAGACAGCTTCATTTCCAGCCGCAAACAGCCATTCCTGCTCCATCCCTGGTTGGTGCCGTGTGTCCCCGCCCCCCGACATGGACAGCACCCCCACCTTCCCCCCAGCCACTGGCCAGGCGGCAACCAGGGGCCAGGCGTCTGGTCGGCAAGGGGCGCCTGGCTGCCGGCGGCCGCCTTCCCGTCTCCCCTGCTGAGTCTCTGGGGGAGACCCGGCTCAGGACCCCTGCTCCCTGCCTCCTGCCTCCAAGGACCGCCCTGGCTCCCTCGCTCCGGACTGAGTGGGGTGGGAGTCAGAGTCGGAACGTTGGCGCCAAGCGGACCCGCATCCAAATCGTGGCTCCTCTGCGTCCTGGGTGCGAGCTCCCGGCGTGCGCTGAGCTTCCCTCCGCCTCAGTCTCCTCATCTGGGAAATGGGACATGCGCTGCTCCAGGTCCCCAGACGCCCCCGGGAGGAGCGGGGTCATGCCCGCAGGCCCTTCCAGAGCCCGGAGGCGCTTTGGGCTCATCGCAGGGCCCTGCGTCGGTCAGGAGGCTGCGGTGACGGGAGACAAACTCCAGTGCAAGTGGTTTCCAGTGAGGATGCGGCTCAGCTTCTAACTGGGCCCCACGCACAGAGGGGCCCTGCCCGCCCGTCTCCGGCTCTGCCTCCTCCACGTGTTGGCTTTGCCCTCGGGCTGGCCTCATGCTCACAGCGTGGCTGCCAGGAGCCAGCCCTTGTCCTCACATCCCCTCCTTCCATGTAGGAAGAGCAGGGGCGCATCGCTGCCTCCAGCCCTCAGCAGGAGGTAGGTGACCCAGCCTCGATGCATGAGCCGCTGCACAGCCTGCTCACCCTCAGCCCCGCCCCTCAGCCTGCACCTGGGCAGGTGGACAGCGGCCCAAACCCGGGCGGGAACTCGGCTCGGGCCCCCCCAGGCCTGTGGGCTCCTTGCAATGGGCTCCAGGTGGTTTCTGTCCTCCTTGCAAATAAAACCGTTTCCCCCAAAGCGCCGTGTCTGTCCGCTGAGGAGCCGCTGGTGATGGGTTCGCAGGTGGCGGCGCTGTGTCCGCTGGCCCCCTGGGGAGCCGGATCCCCTGCGGCCAGTCGCTTGTTCCGGTGAAGGAGGGCGGGGCAGGGACAAGCCTCCCACCGTCTGAGGGACAGAAGCTGCCGTGTCCCTGGTCTGGCGCCAGGAGCCCATGGGGTTGGGGACTGGGTGGCGCTCGGGGTCCGGGGCCCGGGGGGTCCCGGGGAGACGGCAGCCCAGAGGCCTGGCCCTGAGGACACCAGGTCCAGACCTGGCGCTGGGCTGCCAGCCCCGCTCCTAAGCAGGTGCCTGTGGCTGAGAGAGATGACCCGGAGGCGCCTGGCCTCTGCACCCCATGGAGCACCAGGAGGCTCTGGCCCCAGCCCCGCTCTGCCCGCCTCCCCGCCCTGACCTCCCCGCTGAGTCTGGCCCCGAAGGCCGCTGGACAAACCGCATTCTCACCAAGTTGTGGGGTTTGTGTTTTTGGAAGGAACCTGCTGGCTAGATTTTTTTTGGTTGTTTTTTTGCATTTTCCAATGACCACTTTGGAATGGAAAGAAAATGTTACAGGCACGTTACAGCGAGATGGCGTGAGGTCAGACCTGCTGCGGGGGGGACCCCTATTGGAGCCCTGGCCCTGAACCCCACTGTGAAGTGGGGAGGTGACCGCAGTGACCCCAGTTGCGTCCTAACCAAACGCGGGCCAGTGCGTGGGGGGCGTTCTGGGGGCCCCGCACAGACGGGAGCTTGAGAAGCAGAGGCTACCTGAGCTATTTTCATGGAGAAAGAGGGAGGAGGGAGGGAGGAGGGAACGATGAGAAAACATCCCACAATTAGGCTCACGTGGGAGGAGCCACCTGCCCTCATCTCAAACCGGAGGAAAGCCTGAGCTGGGACTTGAGCTCGAATCCTCTGAGAGTTGTTTCTGGAAGTTTCCGTCGTCCTGGAGAGAGGGCACCAAGCCCCGCCCCAGGGGGCCCCAGGTCTGACTTCAGGCCACTGTGGGTGGCGGCGGCCTGGGTGGGCGCAGAGCTGCGAGGGGGCTGGGTGGTGTAGGAGCTGCTGGGTTGACCGCCGTGGCCGCCAGGCGGCAGGGCGGGTCTGGGAGGCCGCGTTGGGGCGTGGGGGGGATCCCCCGGGCTCCCGGAGCCTGAGGTGCCAGCCCCGCCCTCTCGGAGCCCCTGCCCCATCCTTTCCACCCAGTTTCCCCTCCTCCCAGGCAGCTGACTCTCCAGGAATGAGGAGACCATGTGTCCGGGGCGGTGGGGCCGGTGCCGTGTGGCCTCGGAAGCCCAGCCCCTTCCCAGGGGCAGCGGGCTCCACGCCTGGCCTGGCAGGTCCCTGGATCCTCCACACGCCCAGCTGGGAGCTGCCTGCGCCAGGTCCCTGGGGGGTGCTGACCGGATGCCAGGGCAGCCGGACTCTCCTGGCCAGGGCGCAATCTGGAACGCCCCCCCCAGGCGAGCCCCCTCCTCTGCTGTCGGCCCTCACCTGGCCCAGGCCCGTTCACGCCCCTGGACGCGGGCAGCTCAGCCAGGCCGCCCTCCCTGGCGCAGCTCCGTCTCCTGGTGACCCTTGCAGGTCAGCGCCGCCACCCCCCCCCCCCCCGAGAGTGCGAGGATGCGTAGGGGGGACAAGCCCACATTCACGGGCTGGACGGGAAAACGCTGCCCCTGCCGTTCCTGGCGGCCGGCAGCCCATCCGTCTTCCTCCCGGGTCAGCTGCCAGCCACGGACTCAGGCACTGGCCCCAGGGCCTCAGAGACCTCCCCACGCCCTTCTGTGTGTGAGCATGCACACACATGAGACGTGTAAGCACATGTGCATGTGTGTACGTATACGAGAGGTGCACACATGTGTATGTGCACATGTGTGTACATGTGTGTGCATGCCTGTGTGAGGGCACTCACTAGTCCATCCCGGGCGCTCTGCCCGTGAGCAGGATGCCGAAGGTGAGACCCAGCCAGGACCTATGTCATTGAGCTGTTAGCAACGTCATCTCCGGGGACAACCACTGCGTCTCTTCAAGGTGCTCAGCCGTGAGCTGGAGATCGCACGTCCCTCGCTGTGTGGACGCCACAAAAGAGCCAGGGTCCGGCTGTCCCCTGGCCGAGCCCAGGCTGCCGTGGAGACTTGCTGGTGTCCCCACAGGAAGCGCTGGGATTTGAACCCAGGGCCGCCCCCTTCCCGGAGCGGGCGCTGGCCGTGGCCCTGAGACCTCCTGCTGACAGGTTGGGGCTCCCTCTGTGGACACCTGGGGCTCCCGCCCTCACACAGCCTCAGGGCTCACCTGGTGTCGGGGACATTGATTATGACACAGCCACAGCCGCTGCCAGCGCTCAGGTGGTCACCAGCCCCGTGGGGCCAGCTCCCTGACATCCGCGGCAACACCTGGCCGGGGTCGGGGTTTGCACCCAGCCGTGCTCAGGCCTCTGTGTTACTGCCTCAGGCAGGTGTGAAAGCCGCCTGCAGGCACAGAGTGGTGCTGCAGGGCCCAGCTGGGGCACTCCTGATCCTTTATTATTGTTATTATTACTAGAGGCCCAGTGCACAAATTTGTGCACATTGAAAAGAAATTAGAAGAAATCTATATAAATAAAAGCCTAAGCCACTGAACGACCAGTTGACTGGTCACTATGACATGCACTGACCACCAGGGGGCAGACGCTCAATGCAGAGGCTGCCCCCTGGTGCATTCCCACAGCCAACCTCCCTCAGCCCCTCCCCCTGCTGGCCAACCTCCTATGGCCCCTCCCCTTAGCCAACCTCCCTCAGCCCTGGTGGGCCCCAGTCACCGGCCAGGCCGAGGGACCCCACCGGTGCACAAATTCGTTCACCAGGCCTCTAGTGTTTTAATATCGCTCGTCGCCCTTTCTCTCTAATAGGTGTGTCAGCCAAATTCATGATGACAGTGACATATTGAAACGCATGTGCGACTGGCGCCAGCGAGAGCTTTACATGTATCCCGCATGCGGGAGTCAACTGAGCCTTTTATGGACATAGGATAAGCTTGCTAATCAGACCTGCTTTCTGATGTAGCTAAACTTTTTCCAGCCCAGGGAAGCACCCCAACTTCTCTTTCAGGTGATTGTCAGCAACACAGCAGTAAACATCAACACGAAGCAGATTATTGTTGTAGATCATGCAGGGAGAACCAAGGCAGAACATGGAACTGCGGCTGTGTCTGACTACCTTCTGCGCAGGAGAAAACCTGAAGTCATTTTCAACGTCCGCCATTTCTTGCTTCTTTTCAGTCGGGTCAAGTTTCTAAGCTTTCCAAATCTCCGTGTTCCGGCTAACGGAAAGAAAATAGGTGAACACAGGATAAGCAAGGCCCCCGGGCACAGCTGTCGCACGGCAGAGGGCCAGCTGGCACGCCCCGTCCATCCCGGGCTCCTGACAGGTACCTGGGCACCGGGCTTCTCTCTCTCCTCCATGACCGTGGGAGGGAGGGCGTCTGCTCCCCCCTGCTCCCTGGGAGGGAGCCCGTGGGCTGATGTGATTGAGCCGGGCGTCTGGTTGCCATGGCGCTGCCGCCAGTGCCGGTGCCGCCAGCCCGCAGAATTGGGTCGCCCGTCCACCGCCTTCTGCCTCGTGAACTTCTGGTGAATCGGACCCATGTGCGAGCCCCGCCCCCAGGCTGCCTCCTGAGCTGCCCGCAATGGGCCGCCAGCTGACGGGGCTCTGCCCGCCTGGGAGCCACCTCTGGGGCCGGGTCATTTCTGTGCTGCCACTTCCGCAGTGGAGGCCCGGCCTCTGCCACACGCCGGCATGGAAGTCCTTCCGTGAATCCGCCCTCCGTGCCCCCAGGCCGTCTGGTGACCCAGGACACTGGCAACACACCATGCCCACGCTGAGTCCGCCTCTGGGGCACTTCCACTAGATGCCCACACGCAGACGTCGGGCAGACAGCCGAGGTGCGAGCCTGGAGCGAGGCGGGAAGGCTGGGCTGGCCGGTCTCCGAGCCGCCGGCGTGTACAGAGCACTTGCAGCCACGCACCTGGGACCCGGGCCAGGGGCCAGGGGTCTCCCCCCCCCCGGCCCCCCGCCCTCAGCCCCTGGGCCTGTGCTGATGAGATGGGGGTGGGAGGTGAGGCCTAGAACATGGGGGGGGGGTGGATCCAGGGAGCGGAGGAGCTGGCTTCATGGCCTGATTCTGTTACATGTTAGAACGAG
Source organism: Myotis daubentonii (assembly GCF_963259705.1). Lineage (NCBI taxonomy): Eukaryota > Metazoa > Chordata > Mammalia > Chiroptera > Vespertilionidae > Myotis > Myotis daubentonii. The sequence continues at coordinate 81,073,373 of NC_081850.1, read as the reverse complement.
GTGCACGTCCCCCTGGATTTGGGCTCCTTGGGGGCAGATGGGTTTGGTCGTTGCATGTGCCCACCCCCTGACCGTTCGCCCCAGGAGGGGTGTCTGCAGGCGTGTGTTAGGAGAGCATGGGAAGTCAAACACCGTCGCCTTTGCTCAGACCTGGGCTCTAACCATCCTTGCCTGCCTCCTGCCACCAGGCCTCACCGTGAATTCACTCCCGTCGCTGGGCGCCAGCACCTCGTCCTCAGTTTTCCTTGCCCCCATCACCCCCGCCCCCCCCCCCCCCCCGCAGCCCCCAGGCGTCCTCGTGGCCAGTCTGTGAGCCACGAAGCACCGAGCAGATGCCGGGCTCAGACGTGGCCTTTGGGCACGACGTCCTGGGGCTGCCCTCCAGGCGCCCACTGTCGGCAGGGCTCCCAGTGGGAGGGCGGCTGGACTCACCAGCAGACACCGGAGTTGTCTCCGTCCGGCTCTTCCTGGGTGGGGAGGGGGTGGGACCTGGGCTGCACCCATCCCGGGTCTGTGGCCTGCGGGGCTGCCCTGGGCTCCCCGCCCCGCTCCAGCCCTCTGCCCGGCGGGGGGATGGGGCCCTGGGATCCATGGCTCGGTGCTGGGTGGGGGCTCGGCCGAGTTCAGCAGGTTTTTCCACGGCCTCAGCCTCCCTGCAGCCTCCTCCCCAGCGTAACGTAATTAGCTAATTAGCTCGCTGTTTTCCAAGCAGGCAGGTGACTCAGCACGTTTGCCGACGGCCCCCGGGTGTCTGAGCCCAGTCCTGGGGGAAAGCGGGTCTCGGGGAACAGCTGGGCTGGGGTTTCCGGACGCTCTGGCCTCCAGGTGGGACCTCCGGGTGGGCGGACCGTCCTCCCTGCCGCCAGGTGGCTGCCCTGGGCCCAGCCTGGGCTCTGGGGTCAGGATGCTCTCGGGATCCACCCAGAACGTTCCTTCCTCCCGCAGGGGCGGGGCTCAGCCCTGAGCGGCTGGAAGCTGGGAACCAAGGTCACCATGGTGACACTATTGACCCGGAGACGCCCTGCGGGGCTTTGCCGGGGCTATTTGGGTGTCAGGGCGGCCGTCCCTCTGTCCTTGCTGGGGCGTCACCGCAGTGCAGCTGGGGGTGGGAGGAGGCAGGAGGGCCGCCCTACCCCATTTCCCCATCTCTCCATCAGCCCTTCCCCTTCTCCACCCCCTGCCTCCCCCGGAGCCAGGCCTGTGCTGGGGGGAGGAGCGGGGGGTGGTGCGGGGTTGGGGGGGGGGGCTGTGGACCTGAGTGGCGCCCGGGCAGCAACCAGCCTCCTGATGAGGGGCACCTGGAGGCCCCACGCAGACGTGAGCCGAGTCCCCCCCCCCTCCCCACAGCGAGGGAGACCCAACAGCCAGCCCCGCCCCGCCCCCCGGCTCTACAGTCAGAGCACCTGCACCCGCCTTAGGGAGTGGGCGTGGCTCTGGCAGGAGGGCGAGCCCAGCCTAAGGCCGGTGCCTGAGGGGGTGGGGGGCCGGGGGTGGGGGGGGGCTGAGTGAGGGCCATGGGAACCTCGTGAACCCTCACAATTTACCACCGGCCTCCGGGAGAGGGGATCACGCTGACCATCCTGTCCTGTTAGCCCTGTGACTGTGCGGAGAGGGAAATTGAGGGGGGCAGTCCCGGGAGCCCCACTCCTGGGCCCGGCCCCTCCCGCCAGCATCTCAGCAGCGGCGTCTTCTCCCCCACCTCTGCTCCAGCCTCACCTCTTCTCTCTGACTCGGCCTCCTCCCTCCCCCCCCCCCCCCCCGCCCGGGCCCCTGGGATGGCATCGGCCCACCGCGTGGCCCCGGGTCACTCCCATCTCAGAACCCTTGACTTGGTCGCGTCTGCAAAGTCCCTAAGGCCGTGGCCGGGCTCCCCGAGTCAGACGTGGGCGTCTTGGGGGGGCTCTTGTTCTGCCCTCCAGAGTCACAGGCTCCTCTGCCTGCGTGTGACCCCGTCGCCCCAGCCTCAGCTCGGCCTGGGAACAGCACCCCTGGCCTGGCTGACCCCCCCCCCCCCCCCGCCGGCTGCGAGGCTGAGCCCCATTCAGGCCGAGGCGCGGGCAGCATCGGAAGAGCCGGGCGCTTGTGTGACTGGATGGAAACATAACAAACCGAATTAGGGCTCAGAGTAACGACACGCTACACGCTACACGCTGATCACCCCCCTCCTCCCGCCTCATTAGCCACAGAGGGGACGGCCAGGTGCTCTGAGCCAGCGTCAGCACCCCCCCCCCCCCACAGTGGGTCCAGGCAGGTGGTGACAGGGCTGTGGGTGCCGGTCAGGGGTCTCGGCTCCTCCCACAGGCGCCCGCGGGGGCAGGAGCTGCCCCCTGGGGTCTTCTGCCAGGGCCCCAGGTGTGAGCTCTGCCCTCCCCACCGGCCCGCCTCGCCCTCGGTCTCCTGGGAAAGTGTGGTCGCTCTGTCCAGAGAACAGAAGCGGCGTCTGTCCACTCCTCGCGCTGGCTGAGGCCTGGGAGGCCCGGTGCGAGCCCCTCCCCCACGGGGTTCATCGCCTGGAGGGGGTGCTGAGCCCCAGTTCGGGGAGGCCTGTGCGCGGCCCCCTGCCTCCGGGGGAGTGACCTGCCTGGATCACTGAGGCTCGGCGACACGGGCCCTCATCCTCCACCCGGACACTCGCCCTTCAGATCCCGCTGCCCGCGCCTCTGTCAGCCAGGGCCGGCCTTTAGCAGCCACCATTGCACATCCAGCAGGAGCCGAGCGTCCTTGTCACGCCCGCGCCTGATTTATAAACTCGCGGCGGGAGCTCGCGCGTGTTTTATGCCGCCCTCTTAGGCGCACAATCCATTTTACAGCGGCGAGAAGCGAGGGGAGTGCATACTTCACCCGCACAGCCGACAGCGCGTCTCCGATCAATAACGTCATATTCTGCTGAGACAGGCGGAGGGTGTGGGGGCGGCTGCGTCTTCAGGGCCTGGGGCGGGGCCGTGGGAGCGGGAGAGGCTCCTGGGCCCTGAGCTGAGGCCTGGGGCTCCCATCCAGCTGTGCGGACGCTGCCCGGGCGGCCGTGCCTGGGGAGGAGGGCTGGACGCACCGACCCAGTGCGGCCTCTCCCTTCACATGGGGGGCAGTCTGCCGACACCCCACGGCTCATTGCTCCCCTCTGCTTGCATTTCGCCAGGGCCGGGAGCTCACCCCGCCCCCCACCCCCCCCAGGGCTGTTCCTGCCTCTGCCAGGCCCCTCCCTGCGCCTGCCCCCGTGGTGGCTCATCCAGGAGGGAGGCCAAGGACGGAGGCCAGACCCAGGTGGCCAGCCAGCTCCCCGGAGGCACCGGGCCTGGCCGGCCTCGCACCCGACGGCCTCCTTGCATTCCACGCCCGCAGGGCCCCACTCGCCTCCCTCTGTCCTCGCCCTGTGTCTGCCCCACGTGGGCTCCGTGAGCTCACCCGCTCCCTGATTCTGCTCGGAAGCCCCTGAGCCCACAGGCTGCTGTGGGGAGATAGGACCCCGATCCAGCGGCACCGCAGAGCCGTGCACAGCGGGGGGCCCTGCAGACGTCGGGGTGAGCGGTCTCTGCCCCACGGCAGGCACGAGTGACCGGACCCCAGGACGGCCGCATGGAAAGGCCTTAGTCCCTGAGCAAAGGGTGCTCTGAGTGGGCGGTGAGGGTGCGGGGGGGGGGGCCTTGCCGGCTCAGCCAGCCTGTCCAGGCGGGGGCCCCGGCCACGCCCCAGCTCCCGGGCATGCCTGCCCCTCTCTCTCTCTCTCTCTCTCTCTCTCTCTCTCTCTCTCTCTCTCTCTCTCTCTCTCTCTCTCCTCATGCTTGGAGGCCTGGAGAGGTTTTCCCAGGCACAATGGCCAGGCCACCTTGACGAGAAGGGTCATTGTCCACTTCCCCAGGGCCGGGCCCAGTGGCCTGCTGCCCTGACCGCCAAGCAGGGAACATTCCAGAACCCTGAGGCCTTTGCTGCGCTCGCTTGGTACCTAACGGTTTCCATACCAGTACAGCCCTCTGCTCCCAGGTTCCCACAGGGGTGCCCGTCGCTGGGCAGAATGAGCCTCCATGGCAAAGCGGGACCCAGCAGTGTCTTTGGGGACGGCCCCCAGCGTGCCCAGACCCCAGGCCAGCGGCACCCATTGCGGACAACATTATTTCACTTATTTTTATTTTTTAAAATGTATTTTTATTGATTTCAGAGGAGGGGGGAGAGAGAGAGAGAGGGAAACATCAATGATGAGAGAGAATCATGGACTGGCTGCCTCCTGCACGCCCCACACTGGGGATCAAGCCTGCAGCCCGGGCCTGTGCCCCGACTGGGAATCGAACCCCGACCTCCTGGTTCAGAGGTCGGCGGGGATGACTGTATAGTCATGGGGTCGCGTGACCCCAAGGGGCCTCCATCCTGCCCCCTGGAGGGATTGGCCAGGAGGCAGGTAGGTTGCTGAGATCTGGCCGCGCCCAGAGCAGGCGCTCAGGGGTCGCAGTGCGGGCTGACCCAGGGGCTGGGGGCCCAGGCTGGGGCCGGGGTGGGATGTTCGCGAGGAAGTAGGACTCCATCGGGGGGCCCACTGGGCGCCTCCGGTGCACGCGGATGGGGTGAGGCCCGGGGACCCGCCATGTGAGTCACAGGCGGACGCCAGCTAGCGCCCCGAGAGCCTGCGGAACAGCGAGGCCAACCCTGTTTGCAGGAAAGCAATTTATGGGGATTGTTCTGGAGACGACGGGCTGCGTCTAATGAAACAATGTTGCCATAACTCACCGCTAATTTGTTTTGAGACGAACCCGATGCGCGATGCTCGCTCCGTCGGGATCTGCTGTCGGCGTCTCCGTCTGCACGGCCGCCTCCAGCCTTCGTCTCGCGTCTCGGCTGCTCTGAATAATTCACACCCGAGTGCCGGCTCCCTGTGCCTGCGACCTGGTGTCCGGGAGGGGCTGGGAGAGCAGCCCGCTGGCCTCCTCCCCGCTCGGGGGTGGGGTGGGGGTGTGAGTGGAGTGACTTCAAACAGAGGGAAGGCAAAGCCGGCGTGTGACAGGCCCGCAGCCCCCAGAGCTCAGGGGGCCCTGGGTCCTCCCCTCCTGTCTGTGTTGTGACCCAACTCTTCATTGTGTGTGTGTGTGTGTGTGTGTGTGTGTGTTTAATATGATTCTTGGAGAGGAAGGGAGAGGAAGGGAGAGGAAGGGAGAGGAAGGGGGAGGTAGGGGGAGGCAGGGGGAGGCAGGGAGAGATAGAAACACGGACAGAAGGAACAGCACCTGCCGGCGGCCTCCTGCAGGCCCCACCCTGGGGAGCGGGTCCACAGCCGGGACACGGGCCCTCACCGTGAATAGACCTGTGACCTCCGGGTTCACGGGTCAACGCCCAGCAGCCGAGCCACGCCGGCCTCGCCCAACTCCTAGTTTTGAGAAGCGGAAAGTGTGAGATGAGCCGAGATTCAGTGAGAATCGCAGCCGGACGCCCCGGGGACCCCGAGGCCCCAGCACTTACACGGTCTCCCGTGCGAGACCCGGGCACCAGGGGCCGAACAGCCTCTGCTCGTTCCCAGGGCTCAGCCCCGGCGGGCACCTGTGAGGGGTGCACCAGGACCCGTTCCGCTGGAAGGGAGGTGATGGGCGTCTTGAAGGTCCGCTCCCCGTGAGCCAGCTCCCCTCCCGGCCTCCCTGGGACCCGCTACACACGGTCGTCCGTTCACTGCGGAGAGGGTCGCTGAGCACCTACTGTGTGCAGGCCCAGAGCTGGGCCCGGGGTGCACAGAGGGGAGCGTCCCCCTCCGGGCCGCCTCCTCAGGGGGCAGGACAGACAGACACAGCCGGGGGGCGAACACGCCGGCAGCGGGACGGCCAGCATGAGGCGTGAGGCTCTGCCGGGTGACGTGGCGGCGGCGCCGTGGGCCACACGCGTGGCTGTGAAAGGTGTTAGAAGCAGGGCGAGGCAGGCAGGGCAGGGGCGGGAGAAGGAGGGATCCCGGGAGGCCGAGACCACAGAACGTTTTGTAGAAAAACAGGGCAGCGGAAGACAGGGTGCTTTGAAACAAGGGCGTTTTTCTTGCAAAACAACATGTTGCAGAAAGGCCGGGACCCGCTCAGAGCAGCGCAGGTGGACAGAGGGCCGGCCTGTCGCCGGTGTCGGGGGGGGCAGAGGGCTCGGGCCCCCTCCCCGACGGGGTGCCGTGCTGGTGGCAGTAAACTCCCGCCTGTTGGAGCGCCTCTGGTTCGCGGCTTCATCCTTCGATTCCGTGAGACGCGACCCCAGGGGAGATTCCTGCTCACCTTCCTGCTCACCAGGGGCCAGCTGGAGGGCGGACAGCCTTTGGGAGGAAGGAGGGGACGCTCTCAGGCTGTAGCCGCCGCCGGCCCTGAAGCCGCACGCATTGCAGGCCGAGCCGAGCAGCGCGGAGCTGTGATTGGGCGTCTCGCCCCCCCCCCCCCCCCCCCCGGGCTCTGCCCAGGTCAGCGCAGCTCCTGGGACGGCGGACGCGGCCGGTCCTTCATTACGGGCTCTCACGGCCAATTTAGCGGGACAGCGGCGCCCACACAGGGACACGCAGCCGCCGGCAGCTGATGGAGGAGATGCGGCAGGGGGAGGGGCTGGAGGCGGGCGGCGCCCGCGGGCGGTGGGCACCATGTCATGTTGCTGCTGCCGGGACAGCCATGGGGCTGTGCTCCTGTCACTGGCACAGCAAGGGCTTTGGGGGGCGGGGGGGCGGGCGGGGGCGAGCGCCGTCGATGCCTCGCAGTGGAGGCCGCAGAGGGTCCTCCAGGAATAGCCGGGAATTCAATCAGCGAAATGAAACAGCGCAGAACCGGCAACATGCTCTCCGCGACCTTATTTCAAGCCCTTCGCGGCGGAGATCAATGAGGAAATCACGGTTTCTGTTCACAGCGTCTGTCCCTCAGCTGCTGGGGCCGCCCTGCCTCTCAGCCTGGCTGCGAGGAGGACACGCGGGGTGGGGGGGTGGAGGTGGGGGGGAGGGGGAGGTGCGGGGGGGGGGGGGGCGACCGACCTGCCGTCCTGGCAGCCGGCCAGATGGCAGACAGCTGCGCCCGCGGCGCCACTCCGCAGGCCTGCCCCCCTCCCTGGCGGTGCTGGCCTGTGCGGGGGAACCACCGCTGGGCCGTCCTCACCGTGGAGGGCGGGCAGCAGGGCTCTGAGAGGGAAGCGGGGCCGCGGGTCACCTGCCCGAGACGCAGGCTCCGCGCAGCAGGGGCGGTGAGAGGGCACAGGCGCTCCGCCCGGGCTGGACCCCGGGAGCCGGCCCACGAGAAGCCTGGCGACCCCCCCCCCAAGACTGGGGCACCCCAGCATCGCCAAGTGCCCCGGTGCCCCTCCCGCAGGCCCGGCCGGGGGGAAGCCAGGCCCCGGGGGGGGGGGTGGACTGCGGAGGGAGACGGGACGTCACGCGTGACCGTGCCCTCCCTCCCGCGATGACGCGGTGCGGGCTGGGCGGGGGCCTGGGAGGCCTGGGGCCCGGGCCAGGTGGGATGAGGCTGGGACGCGCCGTGGCCCCAAGCGGGCGGGCGCATCGCTGCCCCCATGTGCAGGAGGGGCTCGCCCACAGGAGCGGCCCCGCGGCCCCTGCCTGGTCGGCTTAGAATCAGCCGGGGTGTGTCTGTGTGTCTGTGTGTGTGCGCGCGCGCGTGTGTGTGCACGTATGTTCATGGGTATACACGTGAGCATGTGTGTTGTTGATTGTACACATGTCTGTGTGTGCATGGGCGGGCAGCAGGATGGAGGGCACACTGGCAAGGTGAGCCCCCTATCTGTGGGCGCCCCCGCCCAGGTGGGGCAGGAGCGGATGCCAGCCCTCGGCCTCCCCTGGCCGGGCCCCGCTTCCCCTCAGCGGCCGCATCCGTGACTCACCAGCCCGGGGCTGGAGGACGAGCCAGATCCTTGCCGGGCTCACCGTTCTAGCACCTTCCGCCGCCTGCCGTGTGATGAATAAGTGTCCGGTGACTCACCAGCCGGAGCGCCCGCCGTGTGTGCCAGGGGCCGCGAGGGCGGGGAGAGCAGCGGGGGCAGGGCCGGCCGGCGCTGACCAGGGGCCAGCTGCGCGGACTCCGTGTGTGACAGCCGCGAAATGGGGGGAGTTCGGCCAGGGACCCCCCAGCGCTGCCTGGGGGACGGGCCCTCCCCGTGTGAGTCCGGCATCTGGGGCCTCCGCACTTGGTCAGAGCAGAGAGGCCTTGCCCCAAACCACTCGTCCGCGGATCCGACAAAACAGCCGCCGGCATACATCCCCTCGGGCCCGGGGGCGGTGAGACTCCACGGCCGGGGCGGGCGTCACGGTGCCCTCGCCGCGGAGGAGCCGCGGGAGACAGCGGGTGAGAGCCAGTCGCTCCCCGCTCGTGACAAGACCACCCGCGGGCGGCACCGGACAGGGCCCGTCACAGGGCGGGCGGGGGCCTCAGGACCGTGTGAGTGAAACCCGGGCTCCTGGGAACCCCCAGCTCCGCCTCCGAGGGGGGTTTTCTGGGCGTCCCCGCTATGGTTTGTGAACAGGAAGTGGGAGAGGCACCTCCCCTCCCAGTGTCATTGCGGCTGGTCCCTCGCGGGTGCGACACTCAACCACCAGCTGCGCCGGCCGGGCAGCCTTCCTTCTGTGGGGGCGCCTTGCCCTGCAGGTGGGTTGTGCGGGGTGGTGGGTGCGGGGTGGTGGGTGGGTGTGTCGGGGGGCGGGGAGCCTGGGAACCTCTGCTCTATTTCCATCCACAATTTCCCGACTACGGGGCAGGGCGGGTCCCAAGGGCGCCCCTCTCCCCCCCGGCCCCGGGGGCCAAGCCTCTATGGCCCCGCACCCAGCCGCCCGCTCCCTGACCGGCTCCGGCTCCGCGGGCACAGGGACCCGCGGCAGGTTCAGGTTCCACGGGGCGGAGCCGTGACCGTCAGCTACGCCCGTCTCCGTGCTGCCGGCCACTCGCCCGGCGCCGGCCAGCTCCCCTCCAGGACGAGGCGGGGAGCTCGGGAAGACGGCGGGGACACGTGTGGGCTCCTTTCTCCTGGTTTGAGGGCCGTGGGGCTGGGCCCGGCTCACGGGGCTGCTGGGTTTCCGGGGGCCGCACCGCTGTCCTGGCACCGGGTGCCCCGTCCCGGGCAGAAGGAGGGAGGCCGCGCCCACCTGGACCTCCGCGGGCACGAGCGCTGTCTGGTGGGAGGACGTGCAAGGCTCCTTTCTGGCGGCACGAGGCCCGGCCCCTCCGATGGGCTGGGGGACCGGGCGTGGCCCCGCAGAACCCTCAGGGCCTGCTCAGCCAGGGCCCCGCTCGGAATCGACAGGACGGCCATGGGGGGGGGGGTGCCCAGACCCCAGACGGGCCGACCGCTGCCCTGCTGGACCCACACAGCCCCTGGGGAGCCCCTGGCCAGCGAGGGCCTGGGTCCCCTGCACCCGCTGACAGGCCTGCCGGTGCCCCGGCCACGTGTACAGGGAGCGCCTGTCCCGACTCCTTCCCGCTGAGCCTTGGGGGAGCCTGGCAGGCGGGGGGTGGGTGAGGGAGGGGGTCCGGGGGGGCCTTAGTTCCTGCTCACCCACGGGGGGAAGGGAGCTCCGAGATGATCGCTCGGCTCCGGATTTTGGGGGGACGGGTGGTCAGAGACCCAGAGGGAACATGTCCACTGCCAACTCCCGGAAGGGGGGACCCCTCCCCCTTCTGAGGGGCCACGTGCGTCTGCGAGGACCCGGGAGACCCATCGGTTACACCCTCAGACACGAAAGGGCAGCCACACGAAGTCTCCGACTACGTTTATTGTTCCTTAGGAAACTGGAGAGCAGAGTTCCCCTCTCTCTACTTAAAAGGGTACGTCCCGCACTCGGCGCCCCGGACACTCCCTTCCCGCCGGAAACGAGTCTCCCCGCGAGCCCTCTCCCCGGGGTCACCGGGTCAGAGGTCGGACTGGACGAGAGCCGTCCCTCTGACCGCCTCGCCGTGAACTGGGCTCTCCCTCTACAAGGGCGAACACTGAGGATTATTTTTCTTTGTAGCAACAAGAACCACCCACTTACGGGTCCAAACTACGCATCGCATGACAACACCCACTTCAAACCACGCACAGGGCACCACCTCAAGGAACAAGACACACTGCACAACACACTACGGCGGGCGCGGCGGGCACCGCCACACGCGCCACGCGCCCGGCCGCCGCGGGCACGGACAAGGGGCACAGGCTACGGGGGCCTCGCACGGGAATCTAAGACACGACACGTGGTCGAGGAGCGGCCGCCGGGACGGGGACGCGCTAGAGGAGCCCGCGCCGAGCCTCCGGACGCCGGGCGCGACCGGGAGCCCGGGGGGCCACGCCGAGCCGCCCACCGGCACCGACCTCGACCTAAGGAAAGTCCATGCGATCCTAACAGCGGGCCGTCCTGGGCGAGAACTGGCCGCGGACACGCCTTACTTCTCTAGTATGTCATGTGACCGAAAAGGGGGCTGGAGGGGTGGGGGGCGAGGGGAGCCCTGGGCTGCAGTTCCAGCTGCAAAGTTGTGGGGGGGCCTCTCCCCAAATCCGTCGCCCTCCGGCCGGAGCCGGGGGAACGCGGAGGCCGTGCCCGCGCGCGATGCCCCGCGCCAGGCGGCGGCCGGGCGTCCCGAATCCGGGCGATCGGTATCTCGAGGGTCCCTTTGGCAGCCGCGGTGGCGGGATCTCCACGCGGGCGGGGCCGGGGCCCGGCTCCGGGTGGGGGCCCTACAGCTCGTCGGAGCGGATGACGTGGAAGAGGGTGACGTTGTAAAGGACCTGGTGGCCGTTGTTCCAGGCGTAGAGCGCGCGGTCCTTGGGGTTGTAGTCCAGCATGGAGATGTGCGAGTACTTGTTCTGGAAGGGGATGTCGATGTACTCGTAGGTGGAGGCGTTGGTCTGGTAGGCGTAGTGCACCTTGGTGCCGCCCGAGTAGCCGTTGGTGACGTAGAGCGTGCCGCAGATGATGAAGGCCTCGCCGGCGCTGCGCTTGGGGTAGCTGGTGTTCCACGTGTGCAGCACCTGCAGCGACACGGGGTCCAGCTTGCTGACCACGATGTTGCCGGCGTTCTGGTTGGTGGCGTAGACGGCCCAGAGCCCGCTCTCGTCCGCCATCAGGTCGATGTCCGAGTGGCCGCCCCAGGCGTAGTGGTACATGTTGTTGTAGCCGGCGTAGTCCAGGCTGCGCTGCTTCAGGACGCTCTCGGTGCGCAGGTCGAAGCGGATGACGATGTGGCTCTGGAACTTGTTGAAGTAGATGGAGCCGTTGTAGACCACCTGGCCCGTGCCCGACCAGGGGTGCGGCAGCCGGTGCGACGTGAAGTTGTCCGTGGTCATGAAGTCCTGCAGCGACCGGTACTCGCGCACGAAGCGGTTGTTGTGGTAGCCGTCCATGTACCACACCTGCGGGCAGAGCAGACGGCGGTCAGCGGTGAGCGGTGCCCAGGGAGCCGGCGGCTCCGCCCCAGGCAGCACCGCTCCCACGAGAGGAGCCGGGAGGGGAAGGTGAAGAGGGAGGGATGCACGGCCCCTCCCACACCCTCAGGGCACACCCTTTCTTTTGCTTTTCGGTTCATCCTCACCTGAGGACGTTTTCCACGGATTGTTAGAGAGGCTGGAAATGAGGGGGAGTCCTGGCTAGTGTGGCTCAGTGGATAGAGCGCCAGCCTTTGGACCAAAGGGTTGGGGGCTCGATTCCGGTCAAGGGCACGTACCTCGATTGCAGGCTCCTCCCCGGCCTGGCCCTGGTTGGGGTGCGTGCAGGAGGCAACCCATCCATGTGTTTCTCTCACATGGATGTTTCCCTCTGTCTTTCCCTCTCTCTCCCGTTCTCTCTAACAATCAACGGGAAAATACCCTCGGGTGTCGGGTGAGGATTTTAAAAAGAAAGGAAGGGGGAGGGAGACACAGGATAGGTGCCTCCTGCACCAGCCCCGACCGGGGCCAGGGCTCCAGCCCGCAACCGAGGTCCGTGCCCTTGACCGGGATCAAACCCGGGACCCTTCCGTCCACGGGCCGACGCTCTATCCACTGAGCCAAACCGGCCAGAGGCTCAGGCACGTTTCAAAAGGGGACGGGACTATTCTCCCCCAGACAGAGCAGCGTCCGCTTGGGGACCGGCCAGGAAGGGGGGGTGGAACCGACGGCCCGGGGCACCGAGTCCCTTGTGGGTGGCAAGGCCCCAGGCAGCCCTCTGTGGGTGCCCCCTGCTTGCTCACTGCTCTCTCCCTGGCCAAAGGCGCACAGTAGGGGAAGGAAGGAATCCATCCGTGTATGGAAGCCCAGGCCCACGAGAAAGCCTTGGAAAGGGCGTGGCCGCCTGGGCCCTGGACGAGGACATGGCACTGGGCCGCCCGGTCTCCGCGTTGACCCATTTCCAAGGTCACCAGCAGAAGCAGATGCTAGACCAGCCGTGGGCAAACTACGGCCCGTTTGAAATGAATAAAACTAAAAAAAAAAAAAAGACCGTACCCTTTTATGTAATGATGTTTACTTTGAATTTATATTAGTTCACACAAACACTCCATGCATGCTGTTGTTCCGGCCCTCCGGTCCAGTTTAAGAACCCATTGTGGCCCTCGAGTCAAAAAGTTTGCCCACGGCTGTGCTAGACTCTAGAACAGCGGTTCTCAACCTGTGGGTCACGACCCCTTTGGGGGTCGAACAACCCTTTCACAGGGGCCGCCTAAGACCATCGGAAAACACATATATAGTTACATGTTGTTTTTGTGATGAATCCCTGTGCGTTCATTATGTTCAATTTGTAACAATGAAAGTGGGGGTCACCACAACATGAGGAACTGTAGGAAAGGGGCGCGGCATGAGGAAGGTTGAGAACCGCTGCTCTAGAAGGTTCCACAGTCAGAGCTACGGTCTCAGTGTGGGGGGTCAGGGTCCCTGGAGCGCACGTGTCTCCTGGGGGCGCACAGCTGGGCAGGGGCCAGGGGGCGAGAGCCTGGCGTCGGGAGGGAGCTTCCAGGCCTCGGTACCAACGAAGCCCGCAGGCAGGTCCCTGCTGAGACCTGGTGCCAGAAACCAGCGCCCCACCCAGCACGCACCGGGCATCCAGCTGGCGCTTCATAAATGAGCCGCGGAAGCACGGACGCCGGGCATGCCCAGCGACCCTGTTCTGCCCGCTCAGCACACGGGCAGCGGGGTCCCTGGAGCTTAGGCGGCCCCACCAGGGTCCCCCGCCCTCCCCTGGCCCCCAGCCTTTGGCCACACCCCTCCCACCACGTCCTCCCCCCCCCCCCCCCCCCCGCGGCAGCCTGCGCGGAGCTGACATTGATTTTGTGTGTGTTTTGGAAGCGAGTCATTGGTCTCCTGTGTGTGTGTAATCAGAACTGGACGGGAGGACGGAAACGATCAAACAGACAAAGGTGTCTTCCCGACCGATGGCAGGGCCTGGGGACATGGCGCTCCGTGGGGGGGTGGAGGCCGTCCTGAGCTCCTGGCCCGCCCACTGCCCCCCAGCACTCCCCCCCACACCCACCCCGCGAAGCCCTCCTCCCCCCAGCCCTCCTCCCCTGCCCGTCACCCGCCCGCCTTTCCTGGAGGGTGAGCAAGCCATCCAGCAGCAAGTGGTTCTCTAATGATCAAACACGCCCGTCACCACCTCCACGGCAGGCGAATCCACGCCCTCGCCACGCGTGCGGGGAGGCACACAGCGGGCTCAGAGCCCCGATCCCCTGTCTGGGCAGAGCGCGCGCTCTCAGGGGGACAGCGAGGGGGTGGGCGCTGGGTGAGAGGCGCGCTTGCAGCGCCAGCGTTGTTGGTTCCCGGATCCCACCAGGTCTGCGGGCGGCTGTGTGCACAGGGCGGGCGCGGGTAGGAGGTGGGTCTCTTCCTCCCCACACTGCACCCTCGGTCAGTGCCCCCCAGGCGCCACGCTCCGCTCGCACAGGCCCTGGCTGCTTTGGCGGGCGGTGGACGCACTGGCACCGGCGTGAGAGCCAGACACTCGGGCAGGGGACCAGCGGGCCGGCCCCACAAGGACACCTGGTCCACACGACCCCGCTCCGGGCCCGACGAAGGAGCACTCACCCTGTTGTCGCCCTCAGGGGCCAGAGGGTCGGTCATCCAGGACCCGAACCTGGAGCCGGACGTCTTGACGGTCACGGGGTCGCTGATGCCCGTCAGCTTGCCGCAGGCTGCAAGAGAGCAGGCGCAGGTGAGCCGGCGTCCGGCCGCTGCGGGTGCCGGGTCCCCTCGCTCCCCTGGCCTGGGACCTCGGCCAGACAGCGAGCGGCTCACGCCCTGGCTCCTCCTGCAGACACCGGGCCTCCGGAACCAAGAGCAGCTGAGGCGGGGCAGTGGGGGGGAGGGGCAGTGGGGGGGAGGGGCAGCCCCAGCAGCGCCTCTGGGGGGCGGTCAGCAGCCAAGCTTGGTTTTCTCGGGGAAGTGGGGGCGGGGAGAAGGCGCTGTCTGTCTGGTGCCCGTGGCAGGCGGCGGGCTCCACGCAGGACACTGGCCACGGGTCAGGAAGCAGAAGCAGGCAGCTCTGTTCCAGCCCCTGCTCCGGCCCCTCCCGTCGGGTAGAACCAGACCTGGGCAGGGCCGCCGCCTTCCCACGGGCCACCTGGAGGGTGGCGTGTCTCCTGCGGGAGGAGGAGCGGAGGCCGGAGGGCCGGGGCTCTGGCACGGACGGGTCAGCGAGCATCGGACGGACCTAGGGCGTGACCTCGGGCCTCCCCCGCTCAGATGGAGGCTGGAGACGAGGTGGGGCGCTCTCAGGGCCCCCGGCACGGCTGCGGCCAGAACCAGCATCTGACTCAGCCCTGCCCTCCCCACAGCCTGTGGCCTCACAGGCTGCCTCTGGCGGCCCCCGTGCTGTGCCCACCCCACCTGTCCCGCCGACGCGGACCTGTGCGCACAGCCGCGGCAGTGGGCAGTGACCGCACCTCTGCCGGCCTCCAGGGCAGCGTGTTTCTTAGCCCTGAGCTGCGGGGCGGTGGCCTCTGTCCCGCCCTCCCTCCAGGCCTGGCCCAGGGACCAGGAGACTGACTCTGCCCTCCGCATCACACTCCGAGGTGAGAGGGCGGGTCAGTGCCCTGCTCAGCTAGAGGCCCGGCCTGGCCTGACGCCGGCCCCCACACCGGTGCTCTAGCCACTCCTCCATCTGGAATGCCACCCCCTCCCCGCCTGTCTTTCCTGGCTGGACCCAAACGGATGCCTCTTCCAGAGACCTCTCCCTCTGAGCCCCACCCCTGTCCTCCCCGACCACACACTTCCTGCGGCCACAGACATAGTGTGTGGTCTCCTGGTCCCACGCAAGACGCTTGTTGCCCTTTTCTGTCTCCCCAAGACTCGGCTGGGAGTGGTCCAGAGTGAATGAGTGAATGAGTGAGTGGATGAATGAATGAGTGAATGAGTGAATGAGTAGATGAGTGAGCGAGTGAATGAATGAGTGAATGAGTGAGTGATGAATGAATGAGTGAATGAGTGACTGAATGAGTAGATGAGTGAATGAATGAGTGAGTGAATGAGTGAATGAATGAGTGAGTGAGTGACTCATCTCTCAGGCACTTAGAGGTAAAATTATCCATCCCTCAGGAAATCTCGCCAGCCACGGCTTCGCCATCTGTCCCAGCAGAGGGATGGGGGCGGCGTGTGGCGTAGACAGTATCCTGTGGCAGTGACGACACTACCTGGGAGGATGGTGGGGTCACAGCAGGAGGCACTTGGAGCTTCTAGCCGCACGCCCGACACGGCACACACCTGACTCCGGGGACATGCCTGACACGCAAGCGCCCGACATGGCAAGTGATCAGTGGAGGCCCCGCTACTCTTGTTACTCTTGTCTGGGCCGGGGATGTAGAGGACATGGGGTGCACCTCAGCGAAGCCAGGTCAGCGGCTGCCGGGCCGGTCACTGCGTCCTGCCGCTCAGGACCTTCCGGCCTGTGGCTGCTCGGAAGGGGAGGGCCAGGTGTGACCGCAGGGCAGGTGTGACCGCAGCAGGGCCAGCCCGCTCTGCCCCCTCCCAGTTCCCTCCCCGCCCACCCCAGAGGAGCCCGGAACCTGCCGGGGCCGCTCCGTACGCCTGAGTCAGGAGCTGTTTTGTTTCTCTGTCCAGACAGGCTCTGCCAGGATCTCGGGATCCACAGGCTCTAACCCATGGCAGAGCCGCGGGGGCGGGTGGCACGTCAGTTCACGAAGGTGTCCCTGGGCACCCAGCCCCCAGGAGCAGAGGGCGGGGAGGGAGGGCGGCCTCGGACAGCTGTCAGCGCGGGCGCCAGGTGGGGCTGCCTTCCGGTCCCGCTCCCTCGGCGACCTCTGCGCCAGGAGCCCGGCTGCTGAGGGCGCCAGCTCGTGAGGCTAAAAGGAAGACGAGATCAAGCAGCCACGGCTTCAGCTGGGTCCTAAGTTCCTGAGCTGAAGGAGCACCTGCCAGGCTGTGTCTCTATCTGTCCATCATCTATCAGTCAGTTGTCTATCATCTGTCCTGTCTGTCTATCTGTCTATCTCTATCAATCATCTGCCATCTGTCTATCTCTCATCTATCTAACTCTATTAATCACCTATCATCTATCTATCTATCTATCTATCTATCTATCTACCTGCCCACCTACCTACCCCCGCCTTCCCGGGCCGGTGAGGAGCGAGTGATGTAAATGACATCCGTGGCCTCGCACCGTCACCCCAGGGCCCAGGGACCCCTCCGCCTTCTTCAGATGGAGAGAGGCTGACCCCCAAGCTGATTACTGCCTCAGGAGAGTCACATGGCTGTCGGCCACGCGTCCTGCCTCCCCAGCTGGTCTCACAGTTGGCTCATCCCCGTCCGCCTGGTGCTGGCTCAGTGCAGACCCCGGGCCCCACCTGCAGACCCCGGGCCTCACCTGCAGACACCAGGCCCCACCTGCAGACCCCGGGCCCCACCTGTAGACCCTGAACCCTACCTGCAGACCCCACTTCACAGTCTCTCTAAACATCAAGGTCTTTTGAAAAAAGAAACCAGAGGTGACATCAGGTGGCTGCCCTCCAGCGAGGAGAACTCGTCATCCTCTCTCTACTCCCCAGCGAGCCCTTCAGCAGCCTGAGGGGACCACGTGACAGCCCTGAGAGCCTGAGGGGACCACGTGACAGCCCTGAGCGCTGACGCCATCGGCTGAGCTCCGGCAGCTTCTGAACCAGGCAGGGCCGGGCGGGCAGCCTGCTCGTCTGGGCGGGGCGCCCCCTCCAAAGGCCTCGCGTCTCACCATGCGTAACATTTTGCTCTGAATTTCCCTTTTGCTCTGTGATCCGTTCACTGAAAAGTGTGGAGGTTTTATCTTGGGGCAAAAATAACAAATACCCTTCCCCCCACATGCTCTGGACGTCAGAGGCCAAGAGAGACCCCCGGGGGAGGGTCTGGAGAGAGAGAGGTGGCAGGGAGCTCGGGGTCATTCCGGGCAGAAACCCCAAGACCACGCCCCGCGGAAATAATCAGAGCCCAGCGTCACTGCGTTTCAGGCGCCGCCCCCGCTCCTGGGGTGCCAGAAGGGAGCAGCAGGTCCGGGCCGTCCACCCAGACCCCTCCTGGGACTGTCCCAGGTCACTCAGCCCGACCCACCAGGATGTGGGTGCCGGGAAGCATGTCGCTGAAAACACGCGGCAGCACGTGCTCCTGTGACACAGCCAGCGTGTACACATGGCACGCGTTCCCGCTCCACGCCAGCCTCGCAGGCTTCTCTCCAGAGCGGGGGGCTAGCACGCGTGCCTCCACGGGGTGCGGGGGGCAGCTTTGGACTCGGGAACCTGTTCAAAGAATGGCTGGCGGACGCGGCTTCCCCGCCCTCGGCACCTTTCGGTCGTTCACGGACAACAGCACTGGCGCCGACTCTTTGGGGATGTCTTACATTGTGTGTGTGTGTGTGGGGGGGGGGGGGTTGGGGGGTGAATAAAAAGGGAGCCAAGGACATCAGGTAAAACCAAAGGATAAAGCAAACGTACTCCGAGTGACCCTAAAAAGCACACTACGGGATGAGCAACCTTTGTTTTAAACCCGAGACGAGAAGGGCCAGCCGACCTTCGGGAAGGTCTAAGAAGTGGAACTGGGAGGTAGGGGGCTCGGGCACCGACATGTAGACGCAGGCCCTGCCCGTGAGGCTCGGTGCTGGAGCGGCGGCCCTCAGGTCGAAGGGTCACAGGTTCAGTTCCCAGTCAAGGGTACTACCTGGGTTGCAGGTGGATCCCAGGCCCCGATGGGGGTGGGGGGTAGGGGGGGAGTGTGCCAGGCAACTGATTGGTGTGTCTCTCTCATCGCTGGTTTCTTCTCTCTCCTCCCTCCCTCCCTCCCTTCCACTCTCTCTCTCTCTCTAAAAAAAAAAAAAAAAATCAATGGGAAAAATATCCTCGGGCAAGTATTAAAAAAAAGACTTATAAAAGCAATTAACAGGAAGGTTGCTAAGGCGAGTGGGTGTCCAATCACGAATAAGAACTCACGCTGCCCCCACGCGCCGCGAAGGGAGCGGGGAGCGGGCAGCTGTGGGAGCGGCTCCTCGCTCTCCTGAATGGCCACCCTCCGCCGGGGCTGAATTTGCTCCTCCGGGCGCGGTGCCCGAGGCGCCTCCTCGGCCTGGTGCCCACCGGGAGGGACGCGGAGGTGCAGTTTGCAGCCCTAAGCCACTCGCGTCCTGGGAACTCACCCCCACACACCCGCACGCGCGTGCGCACGCACACTCTTGAGAGGGTTTGCAACAACTG